>NC_090648.1:423562970-423707970 GCF_040937935.1 Hyperolius riggenbachi | reverse complement strand
TAGACAGAGAAAGAGAACAAACATCAGAAAACATCAACAGAAGACCAGGGCTGTGGAGTCGGCACAAAAATCCACCGACTCCGACTCCTCAAGTTAGGATTCCACCAACTCCGACTCCTTTAATTTGCATATTACAATCTTGTTGATTGAAAGTATGTAACATGAAATGCATCTATTAACTGCCAACGCTTAGGAATTTTAAAATACAACTGAAGTGAGAGGGATATGAGGCTGCCATATTTATTCCCTTTTAAACAATACCAGTTACCTGGCTAGCTGGCTGATCTTCTGCTTCTACTACTTTTAGTCATAGACTAAAACTAGTGCTTGGTAAGAGTATTTGTGGAAGACAGGAACAAAGAACATCTATCAGGTCCTAGGCAATGTGACTGTGGGTACATGTAAGAGTGATGTGCAGGTACTCTGCAGGGGAATAAGGAGATTCTTCCTCTATTACACATTCTTCATGTGCAATCTGAACATGGATCAGGCCCTAGGCAATATAACTGTGGGTACATGTAAGAGTGATGTGCAGGTACTCTGCAGGCGAATGAGGGGATTCTTCCTCTATTACACATTCTTCATGCACAATCTGAACCAGGTTTATGAGTGCTAGTCAACACTTCTGTGTTCAATGTGCACAACATTCTCAGTTATTTCCCTGCAGCTCCATAGGGAGTGCATATGTATAGTACTACTGTGTAACAAAGTAAGCCTGAGACAAATGAAATTAAAGCTGTATACATACCGGTACATGTATAGGGCTTCCTCAGGCTTATCAGTCCCTCACTGTCCTCCTCTGCCACCTGGATTTTCTGCTATGGGTCCAGGTACTTGAGCCAGTCGGGCGTACTGTGCATGCACACACTCCGCCGCTGAGAGCGTACTACACCTGCGCTGCACTATTGCACAGGTGCAGAATATTCCTGGCTGTGGGAGCGGTACACGGCCAGACTGCGCTGACTGGCTGAATTACCGGGACTTATAGCAGAAGATCCAGGTGGTGGAGGAGGACAGCGACTGGATTAGCCTGAAGGGGGCTGGAGGAAGCCCCAGTTATGTATAAAATTTTTCTTTTCTTCCGAATCAGGTACCCTTTAATTCGTAGTCACCAAACCAAATTTTAACAACATATCAAATTATTTGATTTCATGAGCAAAGGGAGTGCATACATTTGCATAAACCAGCATCAACGCAGGGGGTCCGTTAAAAATGGCGCCAGTTATCGTAGTTAAAAAACGGCACCCCATAGAGAACCACTATCGCTAGTTATTTTTCGTTTTTGACAGCTAAAAAATGGCGCCGGCTTTAAAAACGATATTTATCGTTTATATTTATATTTGTATTGCTCCCAAACGATATTTATCGTTTTAACCCTTGCTTTGCTGCCATTTGGAAAATATCTGCCCGCCAGCTTTAATGTTTAATAGCAAAGCCCCCTTAAAAGCTACAAACACCAAATTTGCAGGGAATGTTAAGAAGAAAATTGTGAACAAGAGGAAAAAAAATTTTTTCAGAAAGACCTTATAGTTTTTGAGAAAATCGATTTTGAATATTCTTCTTCTGACCGTGGGAAAATTAAACGCCCGACGACTTTAGCGGTTAATAGCAAATCCCCTTTAAATGCCAGAAACACCATATGTGTAGGGAATGTTATGAAGAATAGTGGGAACACGAAGAAAAAAAAATTGTTCAAAAAGACCTTATAGTTTTTGAGAAAATCGAGTTTAAATCTTCAAAGAGGAAATATATCTATTTAAATCGCGTACTGACATTTCCATGGAAACTTTTTCCGCCGACTTTAGCAGTTAATAGCAATGTCCCCTTAAATCCTAGCAACACCAAATTTGCAGGATATGTTAAAAAGATACTGGGAAACAATATTTAAAAAAAAAATAGAATTATTTTTTTTTAAATTAAATTTGTGGGTTATGTTCAGAGTGTGGGAAATGTTTTGAAAAAAATGATGTGGGGTCCCCCCTCCCGAGCCTCTGTAACCCCTTGTCTCCCATGCAGGCTGGGATAGCCAGAATGCAGAGCCCCGGCCGACTGGGGCTTCGCACCCTGAGCTATACCAGCCCGCATGGTCCATGGTATGGGGGGGCTTCGGGGGGGAGGGGCGGCCAAGCCTTCCCCTCCCCCCCGGAGCCCTTGTCCAATCCATGGACAAGGGGCTCTTCCCCACCTCCGGTGCCCCAGGAGGAGGTGGGGGCGACAACTCCCTGGGGGGGGGTTCATGGTGGCATCTGGGAGTCCCCTTTAAGAAGGGGACCCCCAGATGCCCACCCCCCTCCCAGGAGAAATGAGTATAGGGCTACTTTGTACCCCTTACCCATTTCCACAAAGGGTTAAATGAAATAAAAACACAACAACGAGAAAAGTCCTTTAATGTTCTAAATTAACCAGAAATACTTACCTGTACCTTTAAGAAAAAAATCCCACGTCAATTAGGTCCCACGACAGTATCCTCTGTCTTGCGACCTTCTGTTACATCTTGATTGAAGATCTCCGCCGCCCCGACGCCACACACGCCGCCTCCGCCGCACTGCTCTTAGCTATACTTAGTATAGCTAAGAGCAAAAAGCATCTTTAAATTTTAGCTCCAATGGTCCCCATTGGTTCCTTAACAGACCAATGGGGCTTGGCCGCCCCTCCCCCCCGGAGCCCCCCCACACCATGGACCATGCGGGCTGGTATAGCTCAGGGTGCGAAGCCCCAGTCGGTCGGGGCTCCGCATTCTGGCTATCCCAGCCTGCATGGGGGACAAGGGGTTACAGAGGCTCGGGAGGGGGGACCCCACGTCGTTTTTTTTTTAAATTTGGTATCAATTTTTATTTTTTTAATGTTCTGAGTGTGGGAAATAAATTTTTAAAAAAAAACGACGTGGGGTCCCCCCTCCCGAGCCTCTGTAACCCCTTGTCCCCCATGCAGGCTGGGATAGCCAGAATGCGGAGCCCCGGCCGACTGGGGCTTCGCACCCTGAGCTATACCAGCCCGCATGGTCCATGGTGTGGGGGGGCTCCGGGGGGGAAGGGCGGCCAAGCCTCCCCCTCCCCCCCGGAGCCCCTTGTCCAATCCATGGACAAGGGGCTCTTCCCCGCCTCCCTTGCCCCAGGTGGAGGCGGGGGGCGACGACTCCCTGGGGGGGTTCATGGTGGCATCTGGGAGTCCCCTTTAAGAAGGGGACCCCCAGATGCCCACCCTCCTCCCAGGAGAAATGAGTATAGGGCTACTTTGTACCCCTTACCCATTTCCACAAAGGGTTAAATGAAATAAAAACACAACCACGAGAAAAGTCCTTTAATGTTCTAAATTAACCACAAATACTTACCTGTACCTTTAAGAAAAAAATCCCACGCCAATCAGGTCCCACGACAGTATCCTCCATCTTGCGATCTTCTGATACATCTTGATTGAAGATCTCCGACGCCCCGACGCCACACACGCCGCCTCCGCCGCACTGCTCTCAGCTATACTAAGTATAGCTGAGAGTTGCGTCTATGCGTCTATATAGACGCATTAGCGCTAGCTGCCGCTGCCCTCCCTGCCTCCCCCCACCTGTCACCCTCACCCATGCTGGCACCCAATGCACCCATGGGTGCCAGCATGGGTGAGGGTGACAGGTGGGGAGAGGCAGGGAGGGCAGCGGCAGCTAGCGCTAATGCGTCTATATAGATGCATAGACGCAACTCTCAGCTATACTAAGTATAGCTGAGAACAAAAAGCATCTTTAAATTTTGGCTCCAAGGCTCCCCATTGGTTCCTTATCGACCAATGGGGATCCTCCTGATCCCCATTGGTCTGTTAAGGAACCAATGGGGACCATTGGAGCTAAAATTTAAAGATGCTTTTTGCTCTTAGCTATACTAAGTATAGCTAAGAGCAGTGCGGCGGAGGCGGCGTGTGTGGCGTCGGAGCGGCGGAGATCTTCAATCAAGATGTAACAGAAGGTCGCAAGACAGAGGATACTGTCGTGGGACCTAATTGACGTGGGATTTTTTTCTTAAAGGTACAGGTAAGTATTTCTGGTTAATTTAGAACATTAAAGGACTTTTCTCGTTGTTGTGTTTTTATTTCATTTAACCCTTTGTGGAAATGGGTAAGGGGTACAAAGTAGCCCTATACTCATTTCTCCTGGGAGGGGGGTGGGCATCTGGGGGTCCCCTTCTTAAAGGGGACTCCCAGATGCCACCATGAACCCCCCCCCCAGGGAGTCGTCGCCCCCACCTCCTCCTGGGGCACCGGAGGTGGGAAAGAGCCCCTTGTCCATGGATTGGACAAGGGCTCCGGGGGGGAGGGGAAGGCTTGGCCGCCCCTCCCCCCGAAGCCCCCCCATACCATGGACCATGCGGGCTGGTATAGCTCAGGGTGCGAAGCCCCAGTCGGCCGGGGCTCCGCATTCTGGCTATCCCAGCCTGCATGGGAGACAAGGGGTTACAGAGGCTCGGGAGGGGGGACCCCACGTCATTTTTTTCAAAACATTTCCCACACTCTGAACATAACCCACAAATTTTAATTTAAAAAAAATAAATAAATAAAATTTTTCAATTTTTTTTTTAAATATTGTTTCCCAGTATCTTTTTAACATATCCTGCAAATTTGGTGTTGCTAGGATTTAAGGGGACATTGCTATTAACTGCTAAAGTCGGCGGAAAAAGTTTCCATGGAAATGTCAGTACGCGATTTAAATAGATATATTTCCTCTTTGAAGATTTAAACTCGATTTTCTCAAAAACTATAAGGTCTTTTTGAACAATTTTTTTTCTTCGTGTTCCCACTATTCTTCTTAACATTCCCTACACATTTGGTGTTTCTGACATTTAAAGGGGCTTTGCTATTAACCGCTAAAGTCGGCGGGCGTTTAATTTTCCCACGGTCAGAAGAAGAATATTCAAAATCGATTTTCTCAAAAACTATAAGGTCTTTCTGAAAAAAAAAATGTTCCTCTTGTTCACAATTTTCTTCTTAACATTCCCTGCAAATTTAGTGTTTGTAGCTTTTAAGGGGGCTTTGCTATTAAACATTAAAGCCGGCAGGCAGATATTTTCCAAACGGCAGCAAAGCAAGGGTTAAAACGATAAATATCGTTCAGGCACGAAAAAAAAAAGTTTTAAAACGATAAATTTCGTTCAAAAGGTCTGCACTATTTTAACCTTTAAAACGATAAATATCGTTTTAAACATATATCGGGCAGAAGGGGGCGCCATTTTTTTGCCGGCGCCATTTTTAAGTAGACCCCAACGCAGAATTATTTCTATCTCATTAACCATCTCTATTAGTGACACAGCGACACAGCTATACAGCAGGCTTTATTCTTACAGCATATATGTTATTTAGTGTGTATATATATATATATATATATATATATATATATATATATATATATATATATATATATATATACAGGATCTTCTCAAAAAATTAGCATATTGTGATAAAGTTCATTATTTTCTGTAATGTACTGATAAACATTAGACTTTCATATATTTTAGATTCAAATACACACAACTGAAGTAGTTCAAGCCTTTTATTGTTTTAATATTGATGATTTTGGCATACAGCTCATGAAAACCCAAAATTCCTATCTCAAAAAATTAGCATATTTCATCCGACCAATAAAAGAAAAGTGTTTTTAAAACAAAAAAAGTCAACCTTCAAATAATTATGTTCAGTTATGCACTCAATACTTGGTTGGGAATCCTTTTGCAGAAATGACTGCTTCAATGCGGTGTGGCATGGAGGCAATCATCCTGTGGCACTGCTGAGGTGTTATGGAGGCCCAGGATGCTTCGATAGCGGCCTTAAGCTTATCCAGAGTGTTGGGTCTTGCGTCTCTCAACTTTCTCTTCACAATATCCCACAGATTCTCTATGGGGTTCAGGTCAGGAGAGTTGGCAGGCCAATTGAGCACAGTAGTACCATGGTCAGTAAACCATTTACCAGTGGTTTTGGCACTGTGCGAAGGTGCCAGGTTGTGCGGAAAAATGAAATTTTCATCTCCATAAAGCTTTTCAGCAGATGAAAGCATGAAGTGCTCTAAAATCTCCTGATAGCTAGCTGCATTTACCATGCCCTTGATAAAACACAGTGGACCAACACCAGCAGCTGACATGGCACCCCAGACCATCACTGACTGTGGGTACTTGACACTGGACTTCAGGCATTTTGGCATTTCCCTCTCCCCAGTCTTCCTCCAGACTCTGGCACCTTGATTTCCGAATGACATGTAAAAGTTGCTTTCATCCGAAAAAAGTACTTAGGACCACTGAGCAACATTTCAGTGCTGCTTCTCTGTAGCCCAGGTCAGGCGCTTCTGCCGCTGTTTCTGGTTCAAAAGTGGGTTCATGCTTCCATCTGCTGAAAAGCTTTATGGAGATGAATATTTCATTTTTCAGCATGACCTGGCACCGGCTCACAGTGCCAAAATCACTTTTAAATGGTTTACTGACCATGGTATTACTGTGCTCAATTGGCCTGCCAACTCTCCTGACCTGAACCCCATAGAGAATCTGTGGGATATTGTGAAGAGAATGTTGAGAGACGCAAGACCCAACACTCTGGATGAGCTTAAGGCCGCTATCGAAGCATCCTGGGCCTCCATAACACCTCAGCAGTGCCACAGGATGATTGCCTCCATGCCACGCCGCATTGAAGCAGTCATTTCTGCAAAAGGATTCCCAACCAAGTACTGAGTGCATAACTGAACATAATTATTTGAAGGTTGACTTTTTTTGTTTTAAAAACACTTTTCTTTTATTGGTCGGAAGAAATATGCTAATTTTTTGAGATAGGAATTTTGGGTTTTCATGAGCTGTATGCCAAAATCATCAATATTAAAACAATAAAAGGCTTGAACTACTTCAGTTGTGTGTATTTGAATCTGAAATATATGAAAGTCTAATGTTTATCAGTACATTACAGAAAATAATGAACTTTATCACAATATGCTAATTTTTTGAGAAGATCCTGTATATATATATATATATATATATATATATACACAGATCCCTATGTACACATCGTTCACAATCAGATATGTCCAAATACAAATATGCAATCATATAAACAAAGATCTAGCTATAAACACGACAGACATCCATGTATTGACATAAACACAGTACTTTACCCCAATACAAGATTTTTCAAGAAGAAAAAAAATCCAACAATACAATCCTATTTTGAAATCTCCTACAATCATCTCCATTCATCCCTACCTTTCACTACAAATCATCACTCACACACGCACACACACACACACACTCACACTCACACTAAAATTCACTTACGCACATCAAATATTTTTGTGAAATCTAAACGCTTGTACCTAGAGAAATACAAAAATGTACATTACCCCAATAAAAGGATTTTCTGATTACAACTTGCTTGCTTCCACTCTGCCACTAATTTTCCAAAAAGCGCACAACGGTATTGGGTCACAGGGCGTTTTCAATTGTCCTCTGCTCAATGTGCTGGCCTTCTCTTTAATAGCAGGATCTGAATAGAGAAGAAAAAAGAAACAATCCAGACCCCCCACCCCAACACATGCAAAACATAACCACTAACAAATATGCACTCATACGAACAAAGATCTAGATATGAACACGACAGGCATCTGTGTGTTGACGTAAACACCGTACTTTACCCTAATACAAGAATATTCAGGAAGAAAAAATTCTAACAGTACAATCCTATTTTTATATCTGCAACAATCATCTCCATTCATTCCTACCTTTCACTACAAATCATCACTCACACACACACACTCACACTAAAACTCACTTACGCACATCAGATGTTTTTGTGAAAACGAAACGCTTGTACCTAGAGAAATACAAAAACGCACATTACCCCAATAGAAGAATTTTCTGATTACAACTTGGTTGCGTCCTCACTGCCTCTAATTTTCCAAAAGGCACACAACGGTATTGGGTTACAGGGTGTTTTCAATTTTCTTCTGCTCAATCTGCTGGCCTTTTTTTTTCGATGGCAGGATCTGAAAGGAGAAGGGAGAAAAAAACAACAATCCAGACCCCCCACCCCTAACACATGCAAAACATAACCACTAACAAATATGCAATCATATGAACAAAGATCTAGCTATACACACGACAGACATCCATGTATTGACATAAACACAGTACTTTACCCCAATACAAGATTTTTCAAGAAGAAAAAAAAATCTAACAATACAATCCTATTTTGAAATCTCCTACAATCATCTCCATTCATCCCTACCTTTCACTACAAATCATCACTCACACACACACACACACACACACACACACACACACACACACACACACACACACACACACACACACACACACACACACACACACACACTCTCACACTAAAATTCACTTACGCACATCAAATATTTTTGTGAAATCTAAACGCTTGTACCTAGAGAAATACAAAAATGTACATTACCCCAATAAAAGGATTTTCTGATTACAACTTGCTTGCTTCCACTCTGCCACTAATTTTCCAAAAGGCGCACAACGGTATTGGGTCACAGGGCGTTTTCAATTGTCCTCTGCTCAATGTGCTGGCCTTCTCTTTAATAGCAGGATCTGAAAAGAGAAGAAAAAAGAAATAATCCAGACCCCCCACCCCAACACATGCAAAACATAACCACTAACAAATATGCAATCATACGAACAAAGATCTAGATATGAACACGACAGGCATCTGTGTGTTGACGTAAACACTGTACTTTACCCTAATACAAGAATATTCAAGAAGAAAAAATTCTTACGGTACAATCCTATTTTTATATCTGCAACAGTCATCTCCATTCATTCCTACCTTTCACTACAAATCATCACTCACACACACACACTCACACTAAAAGTCACTTACTCACATCAGATGTTTTTGTGAAAACGAAACGCTTGTACCTAGAGAAATACAAAAACGCATATTACCCCAATAGAAGAATTTTCTGATTACAACTTGGTTGCGTCCTCACTGCCTCTAATTTTCCAAAAGGCACACAACGGTATTGGGTTACAGGGTGTTTTCAATTTTCTTCTGCTCAATCTGCTGGCCTTTTTTTTCGATGGCAGGATCTGAAAGGAGAAGGGAGAAAAAAACAACAATCCAGACCCCCCACCCCTGACACATGCAAAACATAACCACTAACAAATATGCAATCATATGAACAAAGATCTAGCTATACACACGACAGACATCCATGTATTGACATAAACACAGTACTTTACCCCAATACAAGATTTTTCAAGAAGAAAAAAAATCTAACAATACAATCCTATTTTGAAATCTCCTACAATCATCTCCATTCATCCCTACCTTTCACTACAAATCACACACACACACACACACACACACACACACACACACACACACACACACACACACACACACACACACACACACACACACTCACACTAAAATTCACTTACGCACATCAAATATTTTTGTGAAATCTAAACGCTTGTACCTAGAGAAATACAAAAATGTACATTACCCCAATAAAAGGATTTTCTGATTACAACTTGCTTGCTTCCACTCTGCCACTAATTTTCCAAAAGGCGCACAATGGTATTGGGTCACAGGGCGTTTTCAATTGTCCTCTGCTCAATGTGCTGGCCTTCTCTTTAATAGCAGGATCTGAAAAGAGAAGGAAAAAAAATAATCCAGACCCCCCACCCCAACACATGCAAAACATAACCACTAACAAATATGCAATCATACGAACAAAGATCTAGATATGAACACGACAGGCATCTGTGTGTTGACGTAAACACCGTACTTTACCCTAATACAAGAATATTCAAGAAGAAAAAATTCTTACGGTACAATCCTATTTTTATATCTGCAACAGTCATCTCCATTCATTCCTACCTTTCACTACAAATCATCACTCACACACACACACACACTCACACTAAAAGTCACTTACTCACATCAGATGTTTTTGTGAAAACGAAACGCTTGTACCTAGAGAAATACAAAAACGCATATTACCCCAATAGAAGAATCTTCTGATTACAACTTGGTTGCGTCCTCACTGCCTCTAATTTTCCAAAAGGCACACAACGGTATTGGGTTACAGGGTGTTTTCAATTTTCTTCTGCTCAATCTGCTGGCCTTTTTTTTCGATGGCAGGATCTGAAAGGAGAAGGGAGAAAAAAACAACAATCCAGACCCCCCACCCCTAACACATGCAAAACATAACCACTAACAAATATGCAATCATATGAACAAAGATCTAGCTATACACACGACAGACATCCATGTATTGACATAAACACAGTACTTTACCCCAAAACAAGATTTTTCAAGAAGAAAAAAAATCCAACAATACAATCCTATTTTGAAATCTCCTACAATCATCTCCATTCATCCCTACCTTTCACTACAAATCATCACTCACACACACACACACACACACACACACACACACACACACACACACACACACACACACACACACACACACACTCACACTAAAATTCACTTACGCACATCAAATATTTTTGTGAAATCTAAACGCTTGTACCTAGAGAAATACAAAAATGTACATTACCCCAATAAAAGGATTTTCTGATTACAACTTGCTTGCTTCCACTCTGCCACTAATTTTCCAAAAGGCGCACAACGGTATTGGGTCACAGGGCGTTTTCAATTGTCCTCTGCTCAATGTGCTGGCCTTCTCTTTAATAGCAGGATCTGAAAAGAGAAGAAAAAAGAAATAATCCAGACCCCCCACCCCAACACATGCAAAACATAACCACTAACAAATATGCAATCATACGAACAAAGATCTAGATATGAACACGACAGGCATCTGTGTGTTGACGTAAACACCGTACTTTACCCTAATACAAGAATATTCAAGAAGAAAAAATTCTTACGGTACAATCCTATTTTTATATCTGCAACAGTCATCTCCATTCATTCCTACCTTTCACTACAAATTATCACTCACACACACACACTCACACTAAAAGTCACTTACTCACATCAGATGTTTTTGTGAAAACGAAACGCTTGTACCTAGAGAAATACAAAAACGCATATTACCCCAATAGAGGAATTTTCTGATTACAACTTGGTTGCGTCCTCACTGCCTCTAATTTTCCAAAAGGCACACAACGGTATTGGGTTACAAGGTGTTTTCAATTTTCTTCTGCTCAATCTGCTGGCCTTTTTTTTTCGATGGCAGGATCTGAAAGGAGAAGGGAGAAAAAAACAACAACCCAGACCCCCCACCCCTAACACATGAAAAAACATAACCACTAACAAATATGCAATCATATGAACAAAGATCTAGCTATACACACGACAGACATCCATGTATTGACATAAACACAGTACTTTACCCCAATACAAGATTTTTCAAGAAGAAAAAAAATCCAACAATACAATCCTATTTTGAAATCTCCTACAATCATCTCCATTCATCCCTACCTTTCACTACAAATCATCACTCACACACACACACACACACACACACACACTAAAATTCACTTACGCACATCAAATATTTTTGTGAAATCTAAACGCTTGTACCTAGAGAAATACAAAAATGTACATTACCCCAATAAAAGGATTTTCTGATTACAACTTGCTTGCTTCCACTCTGCCACTAATTTTCCAAAAGGCGCACAACGGTATTGGGTCACAGGGCGTTTTCAATTGTCCTCTTCTCAATGTGCTGGCCTTCTCTTTAATAGCAGGATCTGAAAAGAGAAGAAAAAAGAAACAATCCAGACCCCCCACCCCAACACATGCAAAACATAACTACTAACAAATATGCACTCATATGAACAAAGATCTAGATATGAACACAACAGGCATCTGTGTATTGACATAAGCACAGGATTTTACCCCAATAGAAGAATTTTCAAGAAGAAAAAAAATACAACAATGCATTTCTATTTTTATTTTTACTACAATCATCTCCATTCATTCCTACCTTTCACTACAAATCATTACTCACACATACACACTGCTACTAAAATTCCCTTACGCACATCAGATTATTTTTGTAAACAGTAAACGTTTCTACATAGAGAAATACAAACACGTACATTACCCCAATAGAAGAATTTTCTGATTACAACTTGGTTGCGTCCACACTGCCTCTACTTTTCCAAAACGCGCACAACAGTATTGGGTCACAGGACAATTTCAATTGTCTTCTGCTCAATGTGCTGGCCTTCTCTTTAATAGCAGGATCTGAAAAGAGAAGAAAAAAGAAACAATCCAGACCCCCCACCCCAACACATGCAAAACATAACCACTAACAAATATGCAATCATATGAACAAAGATCTAGATATTAAAACAACAGGCATCTATGTGTTGACATAAACACAGTACTTTACCCTAGTAGAAGGATATTCAAGAAAAATAAATTCCAACAGTACAATCCTATCTTTCTATCTGCAACAATCATCTCCATTATTTCCTACCTTTCACTACAAATCATTACTCACACACACACACACCCACTAAAATTCACTTACGCACATCAGATGTTTTTGTGAAAACGAAACGCTTGTGCCTAGAGAGATACAAAAACGCACATTACCCCAATAGAAGAATTTTCTGATTACAACTTGGTTGCGTCCTCACTGCCTCTAATTTTCCAAAAGGCACACAACGGTATTGGGTTACAGGGTGTTTTCAATTTTCTTCTGCTCAATCTGCTGGCCTTTTTTTTCGATGGCAGGATCTGAAAGGAGAAGGGAGAAAAAAACAACAATCCAGACCCCCCACCCCTAACACATGCAAAACATAACCACTAACAAATATGCAATCATATGAACAAAGATCTAGCTATACACACGACAGACATCCATGTATTGACATAAACACAGTACTTTACCCCAATACAAGATTTTTCAAGAAGAAAAAAAATCCAACAATACAATCCTATTTTGAAATCTCTTACAATCATCTCCATTCATCCCTACCTTTCACTACAAATCATCACTCACACACACACACACACACACACACACACACACACACACACACACACACACACACACACACACACACACACTCACACTAAAATTCACTTACGCACATCAAATATTTTTGTGAAATCTAAACGCTTGTACCTAGAGAAATACAAAAATGTACATTACCCCAATAAAAGGATTTTCTGATTACAACTTGCTTGCTTCCACTCTGCCACTAATTTTCCAAAAGGCGCACAACGGTATTGGGTCACAGGGCGTTTTCAATTGTCCTCTGCTCAATGTGCTGGCCTTCTCTTTAATAGCAGGATCTGAAAAGAGAAGAAAAAAGAAACAATCCAGACCCCCCACCCCAACACATGCAAAACATAACCACTAACAAATATGCACTCATATGAACAAAGATCTAGATATAAACACGACAGGCATCTGTGTATTGACATAAGCACAGGATTTTACCCCAATAGAAGAATTTTCAAGAAGAAAAAAAATCCAACAATGCATTTCTATTTTTATTTTTACTACAATCATCTCCATTCATTCCTACCTTTCACTACAAATCATTACTCACACATACACACTGCTACTAAAATTCCCTTACGCACATCAGATTATTTTTGTAAACAGTAAACGCTTGTACATAGAGACATACAAACACATACATTACCCCAATAGAAGAATTTTCTGATTACAACTTGGTTGCGTCCACACTGCCTCTACTTTTCCAAAATGTGCACAACAGTATTGGGTCACAGGACAATTTCAATTGTCTTCTGCTCAATGTGCTGGCCTTCTCTTTAATAGCAGGATCTGAAAAGAGAAGAAAAAAGAAACAATCCAGACCCCCCACCCCAACACATGCAAAACATAACCACTAACAAATATGCACTCATACGAACAAAGATCTAGATATTAAAACAACAGGCATCTATGTGTTGACATAAACACAGTACTTTACCCTAGTAGAAGAATATTCAAGAAAAACAAATTTCAACAGTACAATCCTATCTTTATATCTGCAACAATCATCTCCATTCTTTCCTACCTTTCACTACAAATCATTACTCACACACACACACACACACACTCCCACTAAAATTCACTTACGCACATCAGATGTTTTTGTGAAAACGAAATGCTTGTACCTAGAGAAATACAAAAATGCACATTACCCCAATAGAAGAATTTTCTGATTACAACTTGGTTGCGTCCTCACTGCCTCTAATTTTCCAAAAGGCACACAACGGTATTGGGTTACAAGGTGTTTTCAATTTTCTTCTGCTCAATCTGCTGGCCTTTTTTTTCAATGGCAGGATCTGAAAGGAGAAGGGAGAAAAAAACAACAATCCAGACTCCCCACCCCTAACACATGCAAAACATAACCACTAACAAATATGCAATCATATGAACAAAGATCTAGCTATACACACGACAGACATCCATGTATTGACATAAACACAGTACTTTACCCCAATACAAGATTTTTCAAGAAGAAAAAAAATCCAACAATACAATCCTATTTTGAAATCTCCTACAATCATCTCCATTCATCCCTACCTTTCACTACAAATCATCACTCACACACACACACACACACACACACACACACACTCACACTAAAATTCACTTACGCACATCAAATATTTTTGTGAAATCTAAACGCTTGTACCTAGAGAAATACAAAAATGTACATTACCCCAATAAAAGGATTTTCTGATTACAACTTGCTTGCTTCCACTCTGCCACTAATTTTCCAAAAGGCGCACAACGGTATTGGGTCACAGGGCGTTTTCAATTGTCCTCTGCTCAATGTGCTGGCCTTCTCTTTAATAGCAGGATCTGAAAAGAGAAGAAAAAAGAAATAATCCAGACCCCCCACCCCAACACATGCAAAACATAACCACTAACAAATATGCAATCATACGAACAAAGATCTAGATATGAACACGACAGGCATCTGTGTGTTGACGTAAACACCGTACTTCACCCTAATACAAGAATATTCAAGAAGAAAAAATTCTTACGGTACAATCCTATTTTTATCTCTGCAACAGTCATCTCCATTCATTCCTACCTTTCACTACAAATCATCACTCAAACACACACACTCACACTAAAAGTCACTTACTCACATCAGATGTTTTTGTGAAAACGAAACGCTTGTACCTAGAGAAATACAAAAACGCATATTACCCCAATAGAGGAATTTTCTGATTACAACTTGGTTGCGTCCTCACTGCCTCTAATTTTCCAAAAGGCACACAACGGTATTGGGTTACAAGGTGTTTTCAATTTTCTTCTGCTCAATCTGCTGGCCTTTTTTTTCGATGGCAGGATCTGAAAGGAGAAGGGAGAAAAAAACAACAATCCAGACCCCCCACCCCTAACACATGCAAAACATAACCACTAACAAATATGCAATCATATGAACAAAGATCTAGCTATACACACGACAGACATCCATGTATTGACATAAACACAGTACTTTACCCCAATACAAGATTTTTCAAGAAGAAAAAAAATCCAACAATACAATCCTATTTTGAAATCTCCTACAATCATCTCCATTCATCCCTACCTTTCACTACAAATCATCACTCACACACACACACACACACACACACTAAAATTCACTTACGCACATCAAATATTTTTGTGAAATCTAAACGCTTGTACCTAGAGAAATACAAAAATGTACATTACCCCAATAAAAGGATTTTCTGATTACAACTTGCTTGCTTCCACTCTGCCACTAATTTTCCAAAAGGCGCACAACGGTATTGGGTCACAGGGCGTTTTCAATTGTCCTCTGCTCAATGTGCTGGCCTTCTCTTTAATAGCAGGATCTGAAAAGAGAAGAAAAAAGAAACAATCCAGACCCCCCACCCCAACACATGCAAAACATAACCACTAACAAATATGCACTCATATGAACAAAGATCTAGATATGAACACGACAGGCATCTGTGTATTGACATAAGCACAGGATTTTACCCCAATAGAAGAATTTTCAAGAAGAAAAAAAATCCAACAATGCATTTCTATTTTTATTTTTACTACAATCATCTCCATTCATTCCTACCTTTCACTACAAATCATTACTCACACATACACACTGCTACTAAAATTCCCTTACGCACATCAGATTATTTTTGTAAACAGTAAACGCTTGTACATAGAGAAATACAAACACGTACATTACCCCAATAGAAGAATTTTCTGATTACAACTTGGTTGCGTCCACACTGCCTCTACTTTTCCAAAACGCGCACAACAGTATTGGGTCACAGGACAATTTCAATTGTCTTCTGCTCAATGTGCTGGCCTTCTCTTTAATAGCAGGATCTGAAAAGAGAAGAAAAAAGAAACAATCCAGACCCCCCACCCCAACACATGCAAAACATAACCACTAACAAATATGCAATCATACGAACAAAGATCTAGATATTAAAACAACAGGCATCTATGTGTTGACATAAACACAGTACTTTACCCTAGTAGAAGAATATTCAAGAAAAACAAATTTCAACAGTACAATCCTATCTTTATATCTGCAACAATCATCTCCATTCTTTCCTACCTTTCACTACAAATCATTACTCACACACACACACACACACACTCCCACTAAAATTCACTTACGCACATCAGATGTTTTTGTGAAAACGAAATGCTTGTACCTAGAGAAATACAAAAATGCACATTACCCCAATAGAAGAATTTTCTGATTACAACTTGGTTGCGTCCTCACTGCCTCTAATTTTCCAAAAGGCACACAACGGTATTGGGTTACAAGGTGTTTTCAATTTTCTTCTGCTCAATCTGCTGGCCTTTTTTTTCAATGGCAGGATCTGAAAGGAGAAGGGAGAAAAAAACAACAATCCAGACTCCCCACCCCTAACACATGCAAAACATAACCACTAACAAATATGCAATCATATGAACAAAGATCTAGCTATACACACGACAGACATCCATGTATTGACATAAACACAGTACTTTACCCCAATACAAGATTTTTCAAGAAGAAAAAAAATCTAACAATACAATCCTATTTTGAAATCTCCTACAATCATCTCCATTCATCCCTACCTTTCACTACAAATCATCACTCACACACACACACACACACACACACACTCACACTAAAATTCACTTACGCACATCAAATATTTTTGTGAAATCTAAACGCTTGTACCTAGAGAAATACAAAAATGTACATTACCCCAATAAAAGGATTTTCTGATTACAACTTGCTTGCTTCCACTCTGCCACTAATTTTCCAAAAGGCGCACAACGGTATTGGGTCACAGGGCGTTTTCAATTGTCCTCTGCTCAATGTGCTGGCCTTCTCTTTAATAGCAGGATCTGAAAAGAGAAGAAAAAAGAAATAATCCAGACCCCCCACCCCAACACATGCAAAACATAACCACTAACAAATATGCAATCATACGAACAAAGATCTAGATATGAACACGACAGGCATCTGTGTGTTGACGTAAACACCGTACTTTACCCTAATACAAGAATATTCAAGAAGAAAAAATTCTTACGGTACAATCCTATTTTTATCTCTGCAACAGTCATCTCCATTCATTCCTACCTTTCACTACAAATCATCACTCACACACACACACTCACACTAAAAGTCACTTACTCACATCAGATGTTTTTGTGAAAACGAAACGCTTGTACCTAGAGAAATACAAAAACGCATATTACCCCAATAGAGGAATTTTCTGATTACAACTTGGTTGCGTCCTCACTGCCTCTAATTTTCCAAAAGGCACACAACGGTATTGGGTTACAAGGTGTTTTCAATTTTCTTCTGCTCAATCTGCTGGCCTTTTTTTTCGATGGCAGGATCTGAAAGGAGAAGGGAGAAAAAAACAACAATCCAGACCCCCCACCCCTAACACATGCAAAACATAACCACTAACAAATATGCAATCATATGAACAAAGATCTAGCTATACACACGACAGACATCCATGTATTGACATAAACACAGTACTTTACCCCAATACAAGATTTTTCAAGAAGAAAAAAAATCCAACAATACAATCCTATTTTGAAATCTCCTACAATCATCTCCATTCATCCCTACCTTTCACTACAAATCATCACTCACACACACACACACACACACACACACTAAAATTCACTTACGCACATCAAATATTTTTGTGAAATCTAAACGCTTGTACCTAGAGAAATACAAAAATGTACATTACCCCAATAAAAGGATTTTCTGATTACAACTTGCTTGCTTCCACTCTGCCACTAATTTTCCAAAAGGCGCACAACGGTATTGGGTCACAGGGCGTTTTCAATTGTCCTCTTCTCAATGTGCTGGCCTTCTCTTTAATAGCAGGATCTGAAAAGAGAAGAAAAAAGAAACAATCCAGACCCCCCACCCCAACACATGCAAAACATAACCACTAACAAATATGCAATCATATGAACAAAGATCTAGATATTAAAACAACAGGCATCTATGTGTTGACATAAACACAGTACTTTACCCTAGTAGAAGGATATTCAAGAAAAATAAATTCCAACAGTACAATCCTATCTTTCTATCTGCAACAATCATCTCCATTATTTCCTACCTTTCACTACAAATCATTACTCACACACACACACACCCACTAAAATTCACTTACGCACATCAGATGTTTTTGTGAAAACGAAACGCTTGTGCCTAGAGAGATACAAAAACGCACATTACCCCAATAGAAGAATTTTCTGATTACAACTTGGTTGCGTCCTCACTGCCTCTAATTTTCCAAAAGGCACACAACGGTATTGGGTTACAGGGTGTTTTCAATTTTCTTCTGCTCAATCTGCTGGCCTTTTTTTTCGATGGCAGGATCTGAAAGGAGAAGGGAGAAAAAAACAACAATCCAGACCCCCCACCCCTAACACATGCAAAACATAACCACTAACAAATATGCAATCATATGAACAAAGATCTAGCTATACACACGACAGACATCCATGTATTGACATAAACACAGTACTTTACCCCAATACAAGATTTTTCAAGAAGAAAAAAAATCCAACAATACAATCCTATTTTGAAATCTCCTACAATCATCTCCATTCATCCCTACCTTTCACTACAAATCATCACTCACACACACACACACACACACACACACACACTCACACTAAAATTCACTTACGCACATCAAATATTTTTGTGAAATCTAAACGCTTGTACCTAGAGAAATACAAAAATGTACATTACCCCAATAAAAGGATTTTCTGATTACAACTTGCTTGCTTCCACTCTGCCACTAATTTTCCAAAAGGCGCACAACGGTATTGGGTCACAGGGCGTTTTCAATTGTCCTCTGCTCAATGTGCTGGCCTTCTCTTTAATAGCAGGATCTGAATAGAGAAGAAAAAAGAAACAATCCAGACCCCCCACCCCAACACATGCAAAACATAACCACTAACAAATATGCACTTATACGAACAAAGATCTAGATATGAACACGACAGGCATCTGTGTGTTGACGTAAACACCGTACTTTACCCTAATACAAGAATATTCAGGAAGAAAAAATTCTAACAGTACAATCCTATTTTTATATCTGCTACAATCATCTCCATTCATTCCTACCTTTCACTACAAATCATCACTCACACACACACACTCACACTCACACTAAAATTCACTTACGCACATCAAATATTTTTGTGAAATCTAAACGCTTGTACCTAGAGAAATACAAAAATGTACATTACCCCAATAAAAGGATTTTCTGATTACAACTTGCTTGCTTCCACTCTGCCACTAATTTTCCAAAAGGCGCACAACGGTATTGGGTCACAGGGCGTTTTCAATTGTCCTCTGCTCAATGTGCTGGCCTTCTCTTTAATAGCAGGATCTGAAAAGAGAAGAAAAAAGAAACAATCCAGACCCCCCACCCCAACACATGCAAAACATAACCACTAACAAATATGCACTCATATGAACAAAGATCTAGATATGAACACGACAGGCATCTGTGTATTGACATAAGCACAGGATTTTACCCTAATAGAAGAATTTTCAAGAAGAAAAGAAATCCAACAATGCATTTCTATTTTTATTTTTACTACAATCATCTCCATTCATTCCTACCTTTCACTACAAATCATTACTCACACATACACACTGCTACTAAAATTCCCTTACGCACATCAGATTATTTTTGTAAACAGTAAACGCTTGTACATAGAGACATACAAACACATACATTACCCCAATAGAAGAATTTTCTGATTACAACTTGGTTGCGTCCACACTGCCTCTACTTTTCCAAAATGTGCACAACAGTATTGGGTCACAGGACAATTTCAATTGTCTTCTGCTCAATGTGCTGGCCTTCTCTTTAATAGCAGGATCTGAAAAGAGAAGAAAAAAGAAACAATCCAGACCCCCCACCCCAACACATGCAAAACATAACCACTAACAAATATGCAATCATACGAACAAAGATCTAGATATTAAAACAACAGGCATCTATGTGTTGACATAAACACAGTACTTTACCCTAGTAGAAGATTATTCAAGAAAAACAAATTTCAACAGTACAATCCTATCTTAATATCTGCAACAATCATCACCATTCTTTCCTACCTTTCACTACAAATCATTACTCACACACACACACACACTCCCACTAAAATTCACTTACGCACATCAGATGTTTTTGTGAAAACGAAATGCTTGTACCTAGAGAAATACAAAAACGCACATTACCCCAATAGAAGAATTTTCTGATTACAACTTGGTTGCGTCCTCACTGCCTCTAATTTTCCAAAAGGCACACAATGGTATTGGGTTACAGGGTGTTTTCAATTTTCTTCTGCTCAATCTGCTGGCCTTTTTTTTCGATGGCAGGATCTGAAAGGAGAAGGGAGAATAAAACAACAATCCAGACCCCCCACCCCTAACACATGCAAAACATAACCACTAACAAATATGCAATCATATGAACAAAGATCTAGCTATACAGACGACAGACATCCATGTATTGACATAAACACAGTACTTTACCCCAATACAAGATTTTTCAAGAAGAAAAAAAATCCAACAATACAATCCTATTTTGAAATCTCCTACAATCATCTCCATTCATCCCTACCTTTCACTACAAATCATCACTCACACACACACACACACACACACACACACACACACACACACTCACACTAAAATTCACTTACGCACATCAAATATTTTTGTGAAATCTAAACGCTTGTACCTAGAGAAATACAAAAATGTACATTACCCCAATAAAAGGATTTTCTGATTACAACTTGCTTGCTTCCACTCTGCCACTAATTTTCCAAAAGGCGCACAACGGTATTGGGTCACAGGGCGTTTTGAATTGTCCTCTGCTCAATGTGCTGGCCTTCTCTTTAATAGCAGGATCTGAATAGAGAAGAAAAAAGAAACAATCCAGACCCCCCCACCCCAACACATGCAAAACATAACCACTAACAAATATGCACTCATACGAACAAAGATCTAGATATGAACACGACAGGCATCTGTGTGTTGACGTAAACACCGTACTTTACCCTAATACAAGAATATTCAGGAAGAAAAAATTCTAACAGTACAATCCTATTTTTATATCTGCAACAATCATCTCCATTCATTCCTACCTTTCACTACAAATCATCACTCACACACACACTAAAACTCACTTACGCACATCAGATGTTTTTGTGAAAACGAAACGCTTGTACCTAGAGAAATACAAAAATGCACATTACCCCAATAGAAGAATTTTCTGATTACAACTTGGTTGCGTCCTCACTGCCTCTAATTTTCCAAAAGGCACACAATGGCATTGGGTTACAGGTTGTTTTCAATTTTCTTCTGCTCAATCTGCTGGCCTTTTTTTCGATGGCAAGATCTGAAAGGAGAAGGGAGAAAAAAACAACAATCCAGACCCCCCACCCCTAACACATGCAAAACATAACCACTAACAAATATGCAATCATATGAACAAAGATCTAGCTATACACACGACAGACATCCATGTATTGACATAAACACAGTACTTTACCCCAATACAAGATTTTTCAAGAAGAAAAAAAAAAAAACAATACAATCCTATTTTGAAATCTCCTACAATCATCTCCATTCATCCCTACCTTTCACTACAAATCATCACTCACACACACACACACACACACACACTCACACTAAAATTCACTTACGCACATCAAATATTTTTGTGAAATCTAAACGCTTGTACCTAGAGAAATACAAAAATGTACATTACCCCAATAAAAGGATTTTCTGATTACAACTTGCTTGCTTCCACTCTGCCACTAATTTTCCAAAAGGCGCACAACGGTATTGGGTCACAGGGCGTTTTCAATTGTCCTCTGCTCAGTGTGCTGGCCTTCTCTTTAATAGCAGGATCTGAAAAGAGAAGAAAAAAGAAATAATCCAGACCCCCCACCCCAACACATGCAAAACATAACCACTAACAAATATGCAATCATACGAACAAAGATCTAGATATGAACACGACAGGCATCTGTGTGTTGACGTAAACACCGTACTTTACCCTAATACAAGAATATTCAAGAAGAAAAAATTCTTACGGTACAATCCTATTTTTATATCTGCAACATTCATCTCCATTCATTCCTACCTTTCACTACAAATCATCACTCACACACACACACTCACACTAAAAGTCACTTACTCACATCAGATGTTTTTGTGAAAACGAAACGCTTGTACCTAGAGAAATACAAAAACGCATATTACCCCAATAGAAGAATTTTCTGATTACAACTTGGTTGCGTCCTCACTGCCTCTAATTTTCCAAAAGGCACACAACGGTATTGGGTTACAGGGTGTTTTCAATTTTCTTCTGCTCAATCTGCTGGCCTTTTTTTTCGATGGCAGGATCTGAAAGGAGAAGGGAGAAAAAAAGAACAATCCAGACCCCCCACCCCTAACACATGCAAAACATAACCACTAACAAATATGCAATCATATGAACAAAGATCTAGCTATACACACGACAGACATCCATGTATTGACATAAACACAGTACTTTACCCCAATACAAGATTTTTCAAGAAGAAAAAAAATCCAACAATACAATCCTATTTTGAAATCTCCTACAATCATCTCCATTCATCCCTACCTTTCACTACAAATCATCACTCACACACACACACACACACACACACACACACACACACACTCACACTAAAATTCACTTACGCACATCAAATATTTTTGTGAAATCTAAACGCTTGTACCTAGAGAAATACAAAAATGTACATTACCCCAATAAAAGGATTTTCTGATTACAACTTGCTTGCTTCCACTCTGCCACTAATTCTCCAAAAGGCGCACAACGGTATTGGGTCACAGGGCGTTTTCAATTGTCCTCTGCTCAATGTGCTGGCCTTCTCTTTAATAGCAGGATCTGAAAAGAGAAGAAAAAAGAAACAATCCAGACCCCCCACCCCAACACATGCAAAACATAACCACTAACAAATATGCACTCATATGAACAAAGATCTAGATATGAACACGACAGGCATCTGTGTATTGACATAAGCACAGGATTTTACCCCAATAGAAGAATTTTCAAGAAGAAAAAAAATCCAACAATGCATTTCTATTTTTATTTTTACTACAATCATCTCCATTCATTCCTACCTTTCACTACAAATCATTACTCACACATACACACTGCTACTAAAATTCCCTTACGCACATCAGATTATTTTTGTAAACAGTAAACGCTTGTACATAGAGACATACAAACACATACATTACCCCAATAGAAGAATTTTCTGATTACAACTTGGTTGCGTCCACACTGCCTCTACTTTTCCAAAATGTGCACAACAGTATTGGGTCACAGGACAATTTCAATTGTCTTCTGCTCAATGTGCTGGCCTTCTCTTTAATAGCAGGATCTGAAAAGAGAAGAAAAAAGAAACAATCCAGACCCCCCACCCCAACACATGCAAAACATAACAACTAACAAATATGCAATCATACGAACAAAGATCTAGATATTAAAACAACAGGCATCTATGTGTTGACATAAACACAGTACTTTACCCTAGTAGAAGAATATTCAAGAAAAACAAATTTCAACAGTACAATCCTATCTTTATATCTGCAACAATCATCACCATTCTTTCCTACCTTTCACTACAAATCATTACTCACACACACACACACACTCCCACTAAAATTCACTTACGCACATCAGATGTTTTTGTGAAAACGAAATGCTTGTACCTAGAGAAATACAAAAACGCACATTACCCCAATAGAAGAATTTTCTGATTACAACTTGGTTGCGTCCTCAATGCCTCTAATTTTCCAAAAGGCACACAATGGTATTGGGTTACAGGGTGTTTTCAATTTTCTTCTGCTCAATCTGCTGGCCTTTTTTTTCGATGGCAGGATCTGAAAGGAGAAGGGAGAATAAAACAACAATCCAGACCCCCCACCCCTAACACATGCAAAACATAACCACTAACAAATATGCAATCATATGAACAAAGATCTAGCTATACAGACGACAGACATCCATGTATTGACATAAGCACAGTACTTTACCCCAATACAAGATTTTTCAAGAAGAAAAAAAATCCAACAATACAATCCTATTTTGAAATCTCCTACAATCATCTCCATTCATCCCTACCTTTCACTACAAATCATCACTCTCACACACACACACACACACACACACACACACACACACACTCACACTAAAATTCACTTACGCACATCAAATATTTTTGTGAAATCTAAACGCTTGTACCTAGAGAAATACAAAAATGTACATTACCCCAATAAAAGGATTTTCTGATTACAACTTGCTTGCTTCCACTCTGCCACTAATTTTACAAAAGGCGCACAACGGTATTGGGTCACAGGGCGTTTTCAATTGTCCTCTGCTCAATGTGCTGGCCTTCTCTTTAATAGCAGGATCTGAATAGAGAAGAAAAAAGAAACAATCCAGACCCCCCACCCCAACACATGCAAAACATAACCACTAACAAATATGCACTCATACGAACAAAGATCTAGATATGAACACGACAGGCATCTGTGTGTTGACGTAAACACCGTACTTTACCCTAATACAAGAATATTCAGGAAGAAAAAATTCTAACAGTACAATCCTATTTTTTTATCTGCAACAATCATCTCCATTCATTCCTACCTTTCACTACAAATCATCACTCACACACACACTAAAACTCACTTACGCACATCAGATGTTTTTGTGAAAACGAAACGCTTGTACCTAGAGAAATACAAAAACGCACATTACCCCAATAGAAGAATTTTCTGATTACAACTTGGTTGCGTCCTCACTGCCTCTAATTTTCCAAAAGGCACACAACGGTATTGGGTTACAGGGTGTTTTCAATTTTCTTCTGCTCAATCTGCTGGCCTTTTTTTTCGATGGCAGGATCTGAAAGGAGAAGGGAGAAAAAAACAACAATCCAGACCCCCCACCCCTAACACATGCAAAACATAACCACTAACAAATATGCAATCATATGAACAAAGATCTAGCTATACACACGACAGACATCCATGTATTGACATAAACACAGTACTTTACCCCAATACAAGATTTTTCAAGAAGAAAAAAAATCCAACAATACAATCCTATTTTGAAATCTCCTACAATCATCTCCATTCATCCCTACCTTTCACTACAAATCATCACTCACACACACACACACACACACACACACACACACTCACACTAAAATTAACTTACGCACATCAAATATTTTTGTGAAATCTAAACGCTTGTACCTAGAGAAATACAAAAAATGTACATTACCCCAATAAAAGGATTTTCTGATTACAACTTGCTTGCTTCCACTCTGCCACTAATTTTCCAAAAGGCGCACAACGGTATTGGGTCACAGGGCGTTTTCAATTGTCCTCTGCTCAATGTGCTGGCCTTCTCTTTAATAGCAGGATCTGAAAAGAGAAGAAAAAAGAAACAATCCAGACCCCCCACCCCAACACATGCAAAACATAACCACTAACAAATATGCAATCATATGAACAAAGATCTAGATATGAACACGACAGGCATCTGTGTATTGACATAAGCACAGGATTTTACCCCAATAGAAGAATTTTCAAGAAGAAAAAAAATCCAACAATGCATTTCTATTTTTATTTTTACTACAATCATCTCCATTCATTCATACCTTTCACTACAAATCATTACTCACACATACACACTGCTACTAAAAATCCCTTACGCACATCAGATTATTTTTGTAAACAGTAAACGTTTGTACATAGAGAAATACAAACACATACATTACCCCAATAGAAGAATTTTCTGATTACAACTTGGTTGCGTCCACACTGCCTCTACTTTTCCAAAACGCGCACAACAGTATTGGGTCACAGGACAATTTCAATTGTCTTCTGCTCAATGTGCTGGCCTTCTCTTTAATAGCAGGATCTGAAAAGAGAAGAAAAAAGAAACAATCCAGACCCCCCACCCCAACACATGCAAAACATAACCACTAACAAATATGCAATCATATGAACAAAGATCTAGCTATACAGACGACAGACATCCATGTATTGACATAAACACAGTACTTTACCCCAATACAAGATTTTTCAAGAAGAAAAAAAATCCAACAATACAATCCTATTTTGAAATCTCCTACAATCATCTCCATTCATCCCTACCTTTCACTACAAATCATCACTCACACACACACACACACACACACACACTCACACTAAAATTCACTTACGCACATCAAATATTTTTGTGAAATCTAAACGCTTGTACCTAGAGAAATACAAAAATGTACATTACCCCAATAAAAGGATTTTCTGATTACAACTTGCTTGCTTCCACTCTGCCACTAATTTTCCAAAAGGCGCACAACGGTATTGGGTCACAGGGCGTTTTCAATTGTCCTCTGCTCAGTGTGCTGGCCTTCTCTTTAATAGCAGGATCTGAAAAGAGAAGAAAAAAGAAATAATCCAGACCCCCCACCCCAACACATGCAAAACATAACCACTAACAAATATGCAATCATACGAACAAAGATCTAGATATGAACACGACAGGCATCTGTGTGTTGACGTAAACACCGTACTTTACCCTAATACAAGAATATTCAAGAAGAAAAAATTCTTACGGTACAATCCTATTTTTATATCTGCAACATTCATCTCCATTCATTCCTACCTTTCACTACAAATCATCACTCACACACACACACTCACACTAAAAGTCACTTACTCACATCAGATGTTTTTGTGAAAACGAAACGCTTGTACCTAGAGAAATACAAAAACGCATATTACCCCAATAGAAGAATTTTCTGATTACAACTTGGTTGCGTCCTCACTGCCTCTAATTTTCCAAAAGGCACACAACGGTATTGGGTTACAGGGTGTTTTCAATTTTCTTCTGCTCAATCTGCTGGCCTTTTTTTTCGATGGCAGGATCTGAAAGGAGAAGGGAGAAAAAAAGAACAATCCAGACCCCCCACCCCTAACACATGCAAAACATAACCACTAACAAATATGCAATCATATGAACAAAGATCTAGCTATACACACGACAGACATCCATGTATTGACATAAACACAGTACTTTACCCCAATACAAGATTTTTCAAGAAGAAAAAAAATCCAACAATACAATCCTATTTTGAAATCTCCTACAATCATCTCCATTCATCCCTACCTTTCACTACAAATCATCACTCACACACACACACACACACACACACACACACACACACACACACACACACTCACACTAAAATTCACTTACGCACATCAAATATTTTTGTGAAATCTAAACGCTTGTACCTAGAGAAATACAAAAATGTACATTACCCCAATAAAAGGATTTTCTGATTACAACTTGCTTGCTTCCACTCTGCCACTAATTCTCCAAAAGGCGCACAACGGTATTGGGTCACAGGGCGTTTTCAATTGTCCTCTGCTCAATGTGCTGGCCTTCTCTTTAATAGCAGGATCTGAAAAGAGAAGAAAAAAGAAACAATCCAGACCCCCCACCCCAACACATGCAAAACATAACCACTAACAAATATGCACTGATATGAACAAAGATCTAGATATGAACACGACAGGCATCTGTGTATTGACATAAGCACAGGATTTTACCCCAATAGAAGAATTTTCAAGAAGAAAAAAAATCCAACAATGCATTTCTATTTTTATTTTTACTACAATCATCTCCATTCATTCCTACCTTTCACTACAAATCATTACTCACACATACACACTGCTACTAAAATTCCCTTACGCACATCAGATTATTTTTGTAAACAGTAAACGCTTGTACATAGAGACATACAAACACATACATTACCCCAATAGAAGAATTTTCTGATTACAACTTGGTTGCGTCCACACTGCCTCTACTTTTCCAAAATGTGCACAACAGTATTGGGTCACAGGACAATTTCAATTGTCTTCTGCTCAATGTGCTGGCCTTCTCTTTAATAGCAGGATCTGAAAAGAGAAGAAAAAAGAAACAATCCAGACCCCCCACCCCAACACATGCAAAACATAACAACTAACAAATATGCAATCATACGAACAAAGATCTAGATATTAAAACAACAGGCATCTATGTGTTGACATAAACACAGTACTTTACCCTAGTAGAAGAATATTCAAGAAAAACAAATTTCAACAGTACAATCCTATCTTTATATCTGCAACAATCATCACCATTCTTTCCTACCTTTCACTACAAATCATTACTCACACACACACACACACTCCCACTAAAATTCACTTACGCACATCAGATGTTTTTGTAAAAACGAAATGCTTGTACCTAGAGAAATACAAAAACGCACATTACCCCAATAGAAGAATTTTCTGATTACAACTTGGTTGCGTCCTCAATGCCTCTAATTTTCCAAAAGGCACACAATGGTATTGGGTTACAGGGTGTTTTCAATTTTCTTCTGCTCAATCTTCTGGCCTTTTTTTTCGATGGCAGGATCTGAAAGGAGAAGGGAGAATAAAACAACAATCCAGACCCCCCACCCCTAACACATGCAAAACATAACCACTAACAAATATGCAATCATATGAACAAAGATCTAGCTATACAGACGACAGACATCCATGTATTGACATAAGCACAGTACTTTACCCCAATACAAGATTTTTCAAGAAGAAAAAAAATCCAACAATACAATCCTATTTTGAAATCTCCTACAATCATCTCCATTCATCCCTACCTTTCACTACAAATCATCACTCTCACACACACACACACACACACACACACACACACACACACACACACACTCACACTAAAATTCACTTACGCACATCAAATATTTTTGTGAAATCTAAACGCTTGTACCTAGAGAAATACAAAAATGTACATTACCCCAATAAAAGGATTTTCTGATTACAACTTGCTTGCTTCCACTCTGCCACTAATTTTACAAAAGGCGCACAACGGTATTGGGTCACAGGGCGTTTTCAATTGTCCTCTGCTCAATGTGCTGGCCTTCTCTTTAATAGCAGGATCTGAATAGAGAAGAAAAAAGAAACAATCCAGACCCCCCACCCCAACACATGCAAAACATAACCACTAACAAATATGCACTCATACGAACAAAGATCTAGATATGAACACGACAGGCATCTGTGTGTTGACGTAAACACCGTACTTTACCCTAATACAAGAATATTCAGGAAGAAAAAATTCTAACAGTACAATCCTATTTTTTTATCTGCAACAATCATCTCCATTCATTCCTACCTTTCACTACAAATCATCACTCACACACACACTAAAACTCACTTACGCACATCAGATGTTTTTGTGAAAACGAAACGCTTGTACCTAGAGAAATACAAAAACGCACATTACCCCAATAGAAGAATTTTCTGATTACAACTTGGTTGCGTCCTCACTGCCTCTAATTTTCCAAAAGGCACACAACGGTATTGGGTTACAGGGTGTTTTCAATTTTCTTCTGCTCAATCTGCTGGCCTTTTTTTTCGATGGCAGGATCTGAAAGGAGAAGGGAGAAAAAAACAACAATCCAGACCCCCCACCCCTAACACATGCAAAACATAACCACTAACAAATATGCAATCATATGAACAAAGATCTAGCTATACACACGACAGACATCCATGTATTGACATAAACACAGTACTTTACCCCAATACAAGATTTTTCAAGAAGAAAAAAAATCCAACAATACAATCCTATTTTGAAATCTCCTACAATCATCTCCATTCATCCCTACCTTTCACTACAAATCATCACTCACACACACACACACACACACACACACACACACACACACACACACTCACACTAAAATTAACTTACGCACATCAAATATTTTTGTGAAATCTAAACGCTTGTACCTAGAGAAATACAAAAATGTACATTACCCCAATAAAAGGATTTTCTGATTACAACTTGCTTGCTTCCACTCTGCCACTAATTTTCCAAAAGGCGCACAACGGTATTGGGTCACAGGGCGTTTTCAATTGTCCTCTGCTCAATGTGCTGGCCTTCTCTTTAATAGCAGGATCTGAAAAGAGAAGAAAAAAGAAACAATCCAGACCCCCCACCCCAACACATGCAAAACATAACCACTAACAAATATGCAATCATATGAACAAAGATCTAGATATGAACACGACAGGCATCTGTGTATTGACATAAGCACAGGATTTTACCCCAATAGAAGAATTTTCAAGAAGAAAAAAAATCCAACAATGCATTTCTATTTTTATTTTTACTACAATCATCTCCATTCATTCATACCTTTCACTACAAATCATTACTCACACATACACACTGCTACTAAAAATCCCTTACGCACATCAGATTATTTTTGTAAACAGTAAACGTTTGTACATAGAGAAATACAAACACATACATTACCCCAATAGAAGAATTTTCTGATTACAACTTGGTTGCGTCCACACTGCCTCTACTTTTCCAAAACGCGCACAACAGTATTGGGTCACAGGACAATTTCAATTGTCTTCTGCTCAATGTGCTGGCCTTCTCTTTAATAGCAGGATCTGAAAAGAGAAGAAAAAAGAAACAATCCAGACCCCCCACCCCAACACATGCAAAACATAACCACTAACAAATATGCAATCATATGAACAAAGATCTAGCTATACAGACGACAGACATCCATGTATTGACATAAACACAGTACTTTACCCCAATACAAGATTTTTCAAGAAGAAAAAAAATCCAACAATACAATCCTATTTTGAAATCTCCTACAATCATCTCCATTCATCCCTACCTTTCACTACAAATCATCACTCACACACACACACACACACACACACTCACACTAAAATTCACTTACGCACATCAAATATTTTTGTGAAATCTAAACGCTTGTACCTAGAGAAATACAAAAATGTACATTACCCCAATAAAAGGATTTTCTGATTACAACTTGCTTGCTTCCACTCTGCCACTAATTTTCCAAAAGGCGCACAACGGTATTGGGTCACAGGGCGTTTTCAATTGTCCTCTGCTCAATGTGCTGGCCTTCTCTTTAATAGCAGGATCTGAAAAGAGAAGAAAAAAGAAACAATCCAGACCCCCCACCCCAACACATGCAAAACATAACCACTAACAAATATGCAATCATATGAACAAAGATCTAGATATGAACACGACAGGCATCTGTGTATTGACATAAGCACAGGATTTTACCCCAATAGAAGAATTTTCAAGAAGAAAAAAAATCCAACAATGCATTTCTATTTTTATTTTTACTACAATCATCTCCATTCATTCATACCTTTCACTACAAATCATTACTCACACATACACACTGCTACTAAAAATCCCTTACGCACATCAGATTATTTTTGTAAACAGTAAACGTTTGTACATAGAGAAATACAAACACATACATTACCCCAATAGAAGAATTTTCTGATTACAACTTGGTTGCGTCCACACTGCCTCTACTTTTCCAAAACGCGCACAACAGTATTGGGTCACAGGACAATTTCAATTGTCTTCTGCTCAATGTGCTGGCCTTCTCTTTAATAGCAGGATCTGAAAAGAGAAGAAAAAAGAAACAATCCAGACCCCCCACCCCAACACATGCAAAACATAACCACTAACAAATATGCAATCATATGAACAAAGATCTAGCTATACAGACGACAGACATCCATGTATTGACATAAACACAGTACTTTACCCCAATACAAGATTTTTCAAGAAGAAAAAAAATCCAACAATACAATCCTATTTTGAAATCTCCTACAATCATCTCCATTCATCCCTACCTTTCACTACAAATCATCACTCACACACACACACACACACACACACTCACACTAAAATTCACTTACGCACATCAAATATTTTTGTGAAATCTAAACGCTTGTACCTAGAGAAATACAAAAATGTACATTACCCCAATAAAAGGATTTTCTGATTACAACTTGCTTGCTTCCACTCTGCCACTAATTTTCCAAAAGGCGCACAACGGTATTGGGTCACAGGGCGTTTTCAATTGTCCTCTGCTCAGTGTGCTGGCCTTCTCTTTAATAGCAGGATCTGAAAAGAGAAGAAAAAAGAAATAATCCAGACCCCCCACCCCAACACATGCAAAACATAACCACTAACAAATATGCAATCATACGAACAAAGATCTAGATATGAACACGACAGGCATCTGTGTGTTGACGTAAACACCGTACTTTACCCTAATACAAGAATATTCAAGAAGAAAAAATTCTTACGGTACAATCCTATTTTTATATCTGCAACATTCATCTCCATTCATTCCTACCTTTCACTACAAATCATCACTCACACACACACACTCACACTAAAAGTCACTTACTCACATCAGATGTTTTTGTGAAAACGAAACGCTTGTACCTAGAGAAATACAAAAACGCATATTACCCCAATAGAAGAATTTTCTGATTACAACTTGGTTGCGTCCTCACTGCCTCTAATTTTCCAAAAGGCACACAACGGTATTGGGTTACAGGGTGTTTTCAATTTTCTTCTGCTCAATCTGCTGGCCTTTTTTTTCGATGGCAGGATCTGAAAGGAGAAGGGAGAAAAAAAGAACAATCCAGACCCCCCACCCCTAACACATGCAAAACATAACCACTAACAAATATGCAATCATATGAACAAAGATCTAGCTATACACACGACAGACATCCATGTATTGACATAAACACAGTACTTTACCCCAATACAAGATTTTTCAAGAAGAAAAAAAATCCAACAATACAATCCTATTTTGAAATCTCCTACAATCATCTCCATTCATCCCTACCTTTCACTACAAATCATCACTCACACACACACACACACACACACACACACACTCACACTAAAATTCACTTACGCACATCAAATATTTTTGTGAAATCTAAACGCTTGTACCTAGAGAAATACAAAAATGTACATTACCCCAATAAAAGGATTTTCTGATTACAACTTGCTTGCTTCCACTCTGCCACTAATTTTCCAAAAGGCGCACAACGGTATTGGGTCACAGGGCGTTTTCAATTGTCCTCTGCTCAATGTGCTGGCCTTCTCTTTAATAGCAGGATCTGAAAAGAGAAGAAAAAAGAAACAATCCAGACCCCCCACCCCAACACATGCAAAACATAACCACTAACAAATATGCACTCATATGAACAAAGATCTAGATATGAACACGACAGGCATCTGTGTATTGACATAAGCACAGGATTTTACCCCAATAGAAGAATTTTCAAGAAGAAAAAAAATCCAACAATGCATTTCTATTTTTATTTTTACTACAATCATCTCCATTCATTCCTACCTTTCACTACAAATCATTACTCACACATACACACTGCTACTAAAATTCCCTTACGCACATCAGATTATTTTTGTAAACAGTAAACGTTTGTACCTAGAGAAATACAAACACGTACATTACCCCAATAGAAGAATTTTCTGATTACAACTTGGTTGCGTCCACACTGCCTCTACTTTTCCAAAACGCGCACAACAGTATTGGGTCACAGGACAATTTCAATTGTCTTCTGCTCAATGTGCTGGCCTTCTCTTTAATAGCAGGATCTGAAAAGAGAAGAAAAAAGAAACAATCCAGACCCCCCACCCCAACACATGCAAAACATAACCACTAACAAATATGCAATCATATGAACAAAGATCTAGATATTAAAACAACAGGCATCTATGTGTTGACATAAACACAGTACTTTACCCTAGTAGAAGGATATTCAAGAAAAATAAATTCCAACAGTACAATCCTATCTTTCTATCTGCAACAATCATCTCCATTATTTCCTACCTTTCACTACAAATCATTACTCACACACACAAACACTCCCACTAAAATTCACTTACGCACATCAGATGTTTTTGTGAAAACGAAATGCTTGTGCCTAGAGAGATACAAAAACGCACATTACCCCAATAGAAGAATTTTCTGATTACAACTTGGTTGCGTCCTCACTGCCTCTAATTTTCCAAAAGGCACACAACGGTATTGGGTTACAGGGTGTTTTCAATTTTCTTCTGCTCAATCTGCTGGCCTTTTTTTTCGATGGCAGGATCTGAAAGGAGAAGGGAGAAAAAAACAACAATCCAGACCCCCCACCCCTAACACATGCAAAACATAACCACTAACAAATATGCAATCATATGAACAAAGATCTAGCTATACACACGACAGACATCCATGTATTGACATAAACACAGTACTTTACCCCAATACAAGATTTTTCAACAAGAAAAAAAATCCAACAATACAATCCTATTTTGAAATCTCCTACAATCATCTCCATTCATCCCTACCTTTCACTACAAATCATCACTCACACACACACACACACACACACACACACACACACACACACACACTCACACTAAAATTAACTTACGCACATCAAATATTTTTGTGAAATCTAAACGCTTGTACCTAGAGAAATACAAAAATGTACATTACCCCAATAAAAGGATTTTCTGATTACAACTTGCTTGCTTCCACTCTGCCACTAATTTTCCAAAAGGCGCACAACGGTATTGGGTCACAGGGCGTTTTCAATTGTCCTCTGCTCAATGTGCTGGCCTTCTCTTTAATAGCAGGATCTGAAAAGAGAAGAAAAAAGAAACAATCCAGACCCCCCACCCCAACACATGCAAAACATAACCACTAACAAATATGCAATCATATGAACAAAGATCTAGATATGAACACGACAGGCATCTGTGTATTGACATAAGCACAGGATTTTACCCCAATAGAAGAATTTTCAAGAAGAAAAAAAATCCAACAATGCATTTCTATTTTTATTTTTACTACAATCATCTCCATTCATTCATACCTTTCACTACAAATCATTACTCACACATACACACTGCTACTAAAAATCCCTTACGCACATCAGATTATTTTTGTAAACAGTAAACGTTTGTACATAGAGAAATACAAACACATACATTACCCCAATAGAAGAATTTTCTGATTACAACTTGGTTGCGTCCACACTGCCTCTACTTTTCCAAAACGCGCACAACAGTATTGGGTCACAGGACAATTTCAATTGTCTTCTGCTCAATGTGCTGGCCTTCTCTTTAATAGCAGGATCTGAAAAGAGAAGAAAAAAGAAACAATCCAGACCCCCCACCCCAACACATGCAAAACATAACCACTAACAAATATGCAATCATATGAACAAAGATCTAGCTATACAGACGACAGACATCCATGTATTGACATAAACACAGTACTTTACCCCAATACAAGATTTTTCAAGAAGAAAAAAAATCCAACAATACAATCCTATTTTGAAATCTCCTACAATCATCTCCATTCATCCCTACCTTTCACTACAAATCATCACTCACACACACACACACACACACACACACACACTCACACTAAAATTCACTTACGCACATCAAATATTTTTGTGAAATCTAAACGCTTGTACCTAGAGAAATACAAAAATGTACATTACCCCAATAAAAGGATTTTCTGATTACAACTTGCTTGCTTCCACTCTGCCACTAATTTTCCAAAAGGCGCACAACGGTATTGGGTCACAGGGCGTTTTCAATTGTCCTCTGCTCAGTGTGCTGGCCTTCTCTTTAATAGCAGGATCTGAAAAGAGAAGAAAAAAGAAATAATCCAGACCCCCCACCCCAACACATGCAAAACATAACCACTAACAAATATGCAATCATACGAACAAAGATCTAGATATGAACACGACAGGCATCTGTGTGTTGACGTAAACACCGTACTTTACCCTAATACAAGAATATTCAAGAAGAAAAAATTCTTACGGTACAATCCTATTTTTATATCTGCAACATTCATCTCCATTCATTCCTACCTTTCACTACAAATCATCACTCACACACACACACTCACACTAAAAGTCACTTACTCACATCAGATGTTTTTGTGAAAACGAAACGCTTGTACCTAGAGAAATACAAAAACGCATATTACCCCAATAGAAGAATTTTCTGATTACAACTTGGTTGCGTCCTCACTGCCTCTAATTTTCCAAAAGGCACACAACGGTATTGGGTTACAGGGTGTTTTCAATTTTCTTCTGCTCAATCTGCTGGCCTTTTTTTTCGATGGCAGGATCTGAAAGGAGAAGGGAGAAAAAAAGAACAATCCAGACCCCCCACCCCTAACACATGCAAAACATAACCACTAACAAATATGCAATCATATGAACAAAGATCTAGCTATACACACGACAGACATCCATGTATTGACATAAACACAGTACTTTACCCCAATACAAGATTTTTCAAGAAGAAAAAAAATCCAACAATACAATCCTATTTTGAAATCTCCTACAATCATCTCCATTCATCCCTACCTTTCACTACAAATCATCACTCACACACACACACACACACACACACACACACACACACACACACACACACACACACACACTCACACTAAAATTCACTTACGCACATCAAATATTTTTGTGAAATCTAAACGCTTGTACCTAGAGAAATACAAAAATGTACATTACCCCAATAAAAGGATTTTCTGATTACAACTTGCTTGCTTCCACTCTGCCACTAATTTTCCAAAAGGCGCACAACGGTATTGGGTCACAGGGCGTTTTCAATTGTCCTCTGCTCAATGTGCTGGCCTTCTCTTTAATAGCAGGATCTGAAAAGAGAAGAAAAAAGAAACAATCCAGACCCCCCACCCCAACACATGCAAAACATAACCACTAACAAATATGCACTCATATGAACAAAGATCTAGATATGAACACGACAGGCATCTGTGTATTGACATAAGCACAGGATTTTACCCCAATAGAAGAATTTTCAAGAAGAAAAAAAATCCAACAATGCATTTCTATTTTTATTTTTACTACAATCATCTCCATTCATTCCTACCTTTCACTACAAATCATTACTCACACATACACACTGCTACTAAAATTCCCTTACGCACATCAGATTATTTTTGTAAACAGTAAACGTTTGTACATAGAGAAATACAAACACGTACATTACCCCAATAGAAGAATTTTCTGATTACAACTTGGTTGCGTCCACACTGCCTCTACTTTTCCAAAACGCGCACAACAGTATTGGGTCACAGGACAATTTCAATTGTCTTCTGCTCAATGTGCTGGCCTTCTCTTTAATAGCAGGATCTGAAAAGAGAAGAAAAAAGAAACAATCCAGACCCCCCACCCCAACACATGCAAAACATAACCACTAACAAATATGCAATCATATGAACAAAGATCTAGATATTAAAACAACAGGCATCTATGTGTTGACATAAACACAGTACTTTACCCTAGTAGAAGGATATTCAAGAAAAATAAATTCCAACAGTACAATCCTATCTTTCTATCTGCAACAATCATCTCCATTATTTCCTACCTTTCACTACAAATCATTACTCACACACACAAACACTCCCACTAAAATTCACTTACGCACATCAGATGTTTTTGTGAAAACGAAATGCTTGTGCCTAGAGAGATACAAAAACGCACATTACCCCAATAGAAGAATTTTCTGATTACAACTTGGTTGCGTCCTCACTGCCTCTAATTTTCCAAAAGGCACACAACGGTATTGGGTTACAGGGTGTTTTCAATTTTCTTCTGCTCAATCTGCTGGCCTTTTTTTTCGATGGCAGGATCTGAAAGGAGAAGGGAGAAAAAAACAACAATCCAGACCCCCCACCCCTAACACATGCAAAACATAACCACTAACAAATATGCAATCATATGAACAAAGATCTAGCTATACACACGACAGACATCCATGTATTGACATAAACACAGTACTTTACCCCAATACAAGATTTTTCAACAAGAAAAAAAATCCAACAATACAATCCTATTTTGAAATCTCCTACAATCATCTCCATTCATCCCTACCTTTCACTACAAATCATCACTCACACACACACACACACACACACACACACTCACACTAAAATTAACTTACGCACATCAAATATTTTTGTGAAATCTAAACGCTTGTACCTAGAGAAATACAAAAATGTACATTACCCCAATAAAAGGATTTTCTGATTACAACTTGCTTGCTTCCACTCTGCCACTAATTTTCCAAAAGGCGCACAACCGTATTGGGTCACAGGGCGTTTTCAATTGTCCTCTGCTCAATGTGCTGGCCTTCTCTTTAATAGCAGGATCTGAAAAGAGAAGAAAAAAGAAACAATCCAGACCCCCCACCCCAACACATGCAAAACATAACCACTAACAAATATGCAATCATATGAACAAAGATCTAGATATGAACACGACAGGCATCTGTGTATTGACATAAGCACAGGATTTTACCCCAATAGAAGAATTTTCAAGAAGAAAAAAAATCCAACAATGCATTTCTATTTTTATTTTTACTACAATCATCTCCATTCATTCCTACCTTTCACTACAAATCATTACTCACACATACACACTGCTACTAAAATTCCCTTACGCACTTCAGATTATTTTTGTAAACAGTAAACGTTTGTACATAGAGAAATACAAACATGTACATTACCCCAATAGAAGAATTTTCTGATTACAACTTGGTTGCGTCCACACTGCCTCTACTTTTCCAAAACGCGCACAACAGTATTGGGTCACAGGACAATTTCAATTGTCTTCTGCTCAATGTGCTGGCCTTCTCTTTAATAGCAGGATCTGAAAAGAGAAGAAAAAAGAAACAATCCAGACCCCCCACCCCAACACATGCAAAACATAACCACTAACAAATATGCAATCATATGAACAATGATCTAGCTATACAGACGACAGACATCCATGTATTGACATAAACACAGTACTTTACCCCAATACAAGATTTTTCAAGAAGAAAAAAAATCCAACAATACAATCCTATTTTGAAATCTCCTACAATCATCTCCATTCATCCCTACCTTTCACTACAAATCATCACTCACACACACACACACACACACACACACTCACACTAAAATTCACTTACGCACATCAAACATTTTTGTGAAATCTAAACGCTTGTACCTAGAGAAATACAAAACTGTACATTACCCCAATAAAAGGATTTTCTGATTACAACTTGCTTGCTTCCACTCTGCCACTAATTTTCCAAAAGGCGCACAACGGTATTGGGTCACAGGGCGTTTTCAATTGTCCTCTGCTCAATGTGCTGGCCTTCTCTTTAATAGCAGGATCTGAAAAGAGAAGAAAAAAGAAACAATCCAGACCCCCCACCCCAACACATGCAAAACATAACCACTAACAAATATGCACTCATATGAACAAAGATCTAGATATGAACACAACAGGCATCTGTGTATTGACATAAGCACAGGATTTTACCCTAATAGAAGAATTTTCAAGAAGAAAAAAAATCCAACAATGCATTTCTATTTTTATTTTTACTACAATCATCTCCATTCATTCCTACCTTTCACTACAAATCATTACTCACACATACACACTGCTACTAAAATTCCCTTACGCACATCAGATTATTTTTGTAAACAGTAAACGTTTGTACATAGAGAAATACAAACACGTACATTACCCCAATAGAAGAATTTTCTGATTACAACTTGGTTGCGTCCACACTGCCTCTACTTTTCCAAAACGCGCACAACAGTATTGGGTCACAGGACAATTTCAATTGTCTTCTGCTCAATGTGCTGGCCTTCTCTTTAATAGCAGGATCTGAAAAGAGAAGAAAAAAGAAACAATCCAGACCCCCCACCCCAACACATGCAAAACATAACCACTAACAAATATGCAATCATATGAACAAAGATCTAGATATTAAAACAACAGGCATCTATGTGTTGACATAAACACAGTACTTTACCCTAGTAGAAGGATATTCAAGAAAAATAAATTCCAACAGTACAATCCTATCTTTCTATCTGCAACAATCATCTCCATTATTTCCTACCTTTCACTACAAATCATTACTCACACACACACACACTCCCACTAAAATTCACTTACGCACATCAGATGTTTTTGTGAAAACGAAATGCTTGTGCCTAGAGAGATACAAAAACGCACATTACCCCAATAGAAGAATTTTCTGATTACAACTTGGTTGCGTCCTCACTGCCTCTAATTTTCCAAAAGGCACACAACGGTATTGGGTTACAGGGTGTTTTCAATTTTCTTCTGCTCAATCTGCTGGCCTTTTTTTTCGATGGCAGGATCTGAAAGGAGAAGGGAGAAAAAAACAACAATCCAGACCCCCCACCCCTAACACATGCAAAACATAACCACTAACAAATATGCAATCATATGAACAAAGATCTAGCTATACACACGACAGACATCCATGTATTGACATAAACACAGTACTTTACCCCAATACAAGATTTTTCAACAAGAAAAAAAATCCAACAATACAATCCTATTTTGAAATCTCCTACAATCATCTCCATTCATCCCTACCTTTCACTACAAATCATCACTCACACACACACACACACACACACACACACTCACACTAAAATTAACTTACGCACATCAAATATTTTTGTGAAATCTAAACGCTTGTACCTAGAGAAATACAAAAATGTACATTACCCCAATAAAAGGATTTTCTGATTACAACTTGCTTGCTTCCACTCTGCCACTAATTTTCCAAAAGGCGCACAACCGTATTGGGTCACAGGGCGTTTTCAATTGTCCTCTGCTCAATGTGCTGGCCTTCTCTTTAATAGCAGGATCTGAAAAGAGAAGAAAAAAGAAACAATCCAGACCCCCCACCCCAACACATGCAAAACATAACCACTAACAAATATGCAATCATATGAACAAAGATCTAGATATGAACACGACAGGCATCTGTGTATTGACATAAGCACAGGATTTTACCCCAATAGAAGAATTTTCAAGAAGAAAAAAAATCCAACAATGCATTTCTATTTTTATTTTTACTACAATCATCTCCATTCATTCCTACCTTTCACTACAAATCATTACTCACACATACACACTGCTACTAAAATTCCCTTACGCACTTCAGATTATTTTTGTAAACAGTAAACGTTTGTACATAGAGAAATACAAACACGTACATTACCCCAATAGAAGAATTTTCTGATTACAACTTGGTTGCGTCCACACTGCCTCTACTTTTCCAAAACGCGCACAACAGTATTGGGTCACAGGACAATTTCAATTGTCTTCTGCTCAATGTGCTGGCCTTCTCTTTAATAGCAGGATCTGAAAAGAGAAGAAAAAAGAAACAATCCAGACCCCCCACCCCAACACATGCAAAACATAACCACTAACAAATATGCAATCATATGAACAATGATCTAGCTATACAGACGACAGACATCCATGTATTGACATAAACACAGTACTTTACCCCAATACAAGATTTTTCAAGAAGAAAAAAAATCCAACAATACAATCCTATTTTGAAATCTCCTACAATCATCTCCATTCATCCCTACCTTTCACTACAAATCATCACTCACACACACACACACACACACACACTCACACTAAAATTCACTTACGCACATCAAACATTTTTGTGAAATCTAAACGCTTGTACCTAGAGAAATACAAAACTGTACATTACCCCAATAAAAGGATTTTCTGATTACAACTTGCTTGCTTCCACTCTGCCACTAATTTTCCAAAAGGCGCACAACGGTATTGGGTCACAGGGCGTTTTCAATTGTCCTCTGCTCAATGTGCTGGCCTTCTCTTTAATAGCAGGATCTGAAAAGAGAAGAAAAAAGAAACAATCCAGACCCCCCACCCCAACACATGCAAAACATAACCACTAACAAATATGCACTCATATGAACAAAGATCTAGATATGAACACAACAGGCATCTGTGTATTGACATAAGCACAGGATTTTACCCTAATAGAAGAATTTTCAAGAAGAAAAAAAATCCAACAATGCATTTCTATTTTTATTTTTACTACAATCATCTCCATTCATTCCTACCTTTCACTACAAATCATTACTCACACATACACACTGCTACTAAAATTCCCTTACGCACATCAGATTATTTTTGTAAACAGTAAACGTTTGTACATAGAGAAATACAAACACGTACATTACCCCAATAGAAGAATTTTCTGATTACAACTTGGTTGCGTCCACACTGCCTCTACTTTTCCAAAACGCGCACAACAGTATTGGGTCACAGGACAATTTCAATTGTCTTCTGCTCAATGTGCTGGCCTTCTCTTTAATAGCAGGATCTGAAAAGAGAAGAAAAAAGAAACAATCCAGACCCCCCACCCCAACACATGCAAAACATAACCACTAACAAATATGCAATCATATGAACAAAGATCTAGATATTAAAACAACAGGCATCTATGTGTTGACATAAACACAGTACTTTACCCTAGTAGAAGGATATTCAAGAAAAATAAATTCCAACAGTACAATCCTATCTTTCTATCTGCAACAATCATCTCCATTATTTCCTACCTTTCACTACAAATCATTACTCACACACACACACACTCCCACTAAAATTCACTTACGCACATCAGATGTTTTTGTGAAAACGAAATGCTTGTGCCTAGAGAGATACAAAAACGCACATTACCCCAATAGAAGAATTTTCTGATTACAACTTGGTTGCGTCCTCACTGCCTCTAATTTTCCAAAAGGCACACAACGGTATTGGGTTACAGGGTGTTTTCAATTTTCTTCTGCTCAATCTGCTGGCCTTTTTTTTCGATGGCAGGATCTGAAAGGAGAAGGGAGAAAAAAACAACAATCCAGACCCCCCACCCCTAACACATGCAAAACATAACCACTAACAAATATGCAATCATATGAACAAAGATCTAGCTATACACACAACAGAAATCCATGTATTGACATAAACACAGTACTTTACCCCAATACAAGATTTTTCAAGAAGAAAAAAAATCCAACAATACAATCCTATTTTGAAATCTCCTACAATCATCTCCATTCATCCCTACCTTTCACTACAAATCATCACTCACACACACACACACACACACACACACTCACACTAAAATTCACTTACGCACATCAAATATTTTTGTGAAATCTAAACGCTTGTACCTAGAGAAATACAAAAATGTACATTACCCCAATAAAAGGATTTTCTGATTACAACTTGCTTGCTTCCACTCTGCCACTAATTTTCCAAAAGGCGCACAACGGTATTGGGTCACAGGGCGTTTTCAATTGTCCTCTGCTCAATGTGCTGGCCTTCTCTTTAATAGCAGGATCTGAAAAGAGAAGAAAAAAGAAACAATCCAGACCCCCCACCCCAACACATGCAAAACATAACCACTAACAAATATGCAATCATATGAACAAAGATCTAGATATGAACATGACAGGCATCTGTGTATTGACATAAGCACAGGATTTTACCCCAATAGAAGAATTTTCAAGAAGAAAAAAAATCCAACAATGCATTTCTATTTTTATTTTTACTACAATCATCTCCATTCATTCATACCTTTCACTACAAATCATTACTCACACATACACACTGCTACTAAAAATCCCTTACGCACATCAGATTATTTTTGTAAACAGTAAACGTTTGTACATAGAGAAATACAAACACGTACATTACCCCAATAGAAGAATTTTCTGATTACAACTTGGTTGCGTCCACACTGCCTCTACTTTTCCAAAACGCGCACAACAGTATTGGGTCACAGGACAATTTCAATTGTCTTCTGCTCAATGTGCTGGCCTTCTCTTTAATAGCAGGATCTGAAAAGAGAAGAAAAAAGAAACAATCCAGACCCCCCACCCCAACACATGCAAAACATAACCACTAACAAATATGCAATCATATGAACAAAGATCTAGCTATACAGACGACAGACATCCATGTATTGACATAAACACAGTACTTTACCCCAATACAAGATTTTTCAAGAAGAAAAAAAATCCAACAATACAATCCTATTTTGAAATCTCCTACAATCATCTCCATTCATCCCTACCTTTCACTACAAATCATCACTCACACACACACACACACACACACACACACTCACACTAAAATTCACTTACGCACATCAAATATTTTTGTGAAATCTAAACGCTTGTACCTAGAGAAATACAAAAATGTACATTACCCCAATAAAAGGATTTTCTGATTACAACTTGCTTGCTTCCACTCTGCCACTAATTTTCCAAAAGGCGCACAACGGTATTGGGTCACAGGGCGTTTTCAATTGTCCTCTGCTCAATGTGCTGGCCTTCTCTTTAATAGCAGGATCTGAAAAGAGAAGAAAAAAGAAACAATCCAGACCCCCGACCCCAACACATGCAAAACATAACCACTAACAAATATGCACTCATATGAACAAAGATCTAGATATGAACACGACAGGCATCTGTGTATTGACATAAGCACAGGATTTTACCCCAATAGAAGAAATTTCAAGAAGAAAAAAAATCCAACAATGCATTTCTATTTTTATTTTTACTACAATCATCTCCATTCATTCCTACCTTTCACTACAAATCATTACTCACACATACACACTGCTACTAAAATTCCCTTACGCACATCAGATTATTTTTGTAAACAGTAAACGTTTGTACATAGAGAAATACAAACACGTACATTACCCCAATAGAAGAATTTTCTGATTACAACTTGGTTGCGTCCACACTGCCTCTACTTTTCCAAAACGCGCACAACAGTATTGGGTCACAGGACAATTTCAATTGTCTTCTGCTCAATGTGCTGGCCTTCTCTTTAATAGCAGGATCTGAAAAGAGAAGAAAAAAGAAACAATCCAGACCCCCCACCCCAACACATGCAAAACATAACCACTAACAAATATGCAATCATATGAACAAAGATCTAGATATTAAAACAACAGGCATCTATGTGTTGACATAAACACAGTACTTTACCCTAGTAGAAGGATATTCAAGAAAAATAAATTCCAACAGTACAATCCTATCTTTCTATCTGCAACAATCATCTCCATTATTTCCTACCTTTCACTACAAATCATTACTCACACACACAAACACTCCCACTAAAATTCACTTACGCACATCAGATGTTTTTGTGAAAACGAAATGCTTGTGCCTAGAGAGATACAAAAACGCACATTACCCCAATAGAAGAATTTTCTGATTACAACTTGGTTGCGTCCTCACTGCCTCTAATTTTCCAAAAGGCACACAACGGTATTGGGTTACAGGGTGTTTTCAATTTTCTTCTGCTCAATCTGCTGGCCTTTTTTTTCGATGGCAGGATCTGAAAGGAGAAGGGAGAAAAAAACAACAATCCAGACCCCCCACCCCTAACACATGCAAAACATAACCACTAACAAATATGCAATCATATGAACAAAGATCTAGCTATACACACGACAGACATCCATGTATTGACATAAACACAGTACTTTACCCCAATACAAGATTTTTCAACAAGAAAAAAAATCCAACAATACAATCCTATTTTGAAATCTCCTACAATCATCTCCATTCATCCCTACCTTTCACTACAAATCATCACTCACACACACACACACACACACACACACACTCACACTAAAATTAACTTACGCACATCAAATATTTTTGTGAAATCTAAACGCTTGTACCTAGAGAAATACAAAAATGTACATTACCCCAATAAAAGGATTTTCTGATTACAACTTGCTTGCTTCCACTCTGCCACTAATTTTCCAAAAGGCGCACAACCGTATTGGGTCACAGGGCGTTTTCAATTGTCCTCTGCTCAATGTGCTGGCCTTCTCTTTAATAGCAGGATCTGAAAAGAGAAGAAAAAAGAAACAATCCAGACCCCCCACCCCAACACATGCAAAACATAACCACTAACAAATATGCAATCATATGAACAAAGATCTAGCTATACAGACGACAGACATCCATGTATTGACATAAGCACAGTACTTTACCCCAATACAAGATTTTTCAAGAAGAAAAAAAATCCAACAATACAATCCTATTTTGAAATCTCCTACAATCATCTCCATTCATCCCTACCTTTCACTACAAATCATCACTCTCACACACACACACACACACACACACACACTCACACTAAAATTCACTTACGCACATCAAATATTTTTGTGAAATCTAAACGCTTGTACCTAGAGAAATACAAAAATGTACATTACCCCAATAAAAGGATTTTCTGATTACAACTTGCTTGCTTCCACTCTGCCACTAATTTTACAAAAGGCGCACAACGGTATTGGGTCACAGGGCGTTTTCAATTGTCCTCTGCTCAATGTGCTGGCCTTCTCTTTAATAGCAGGATCTGAATAGAGAAGAAAAAAGAAACAATCCAGACCCCCCACTCCAACACATGCAAAACATAACCACTAACAAATATGCACTCATACGAACAAAGATCTAGATATGAACACGACAGGCATCTGTGTGTTGACGTAAACACCGTACTTTACCCTAATACAAGAATATTCAGGAAGAAAAAATTCTAACAGTACAATCCTATTTTTATATCTGCAACAATCATCTCCATTCATTCCTACCTTTCACTACAAATCATCACTCACACACACACTAAAACTCACTTACGCACATCAGATGTTTTTGTGAAAACGAAACGCTTGTACCTAGAGAAATACAAAAACGCACATTACCCCAATAGAAGAATTTTCTGATTACAACTTGGTTGCGTCCTCACTGCCTCTAATTTTCCAAAAGGCACACAACGGTATTGGGTTACAGGGTGTTTTCAATTTTCTTCTGCTCAATCTGCTGGCCTTTTTTTTCGATGGCAGGATCTGAAAGGAGAAGGGAGAAAAAAACAACAATCCAGACCCCCCACCCCTAACACATGCAAAACATAACCACTAACAAATATGCAATCATATGAACAAAGATCTAGCTATACACACGACAGACATCCATGTATTGACATAAACACAGTACTTTACCCCAATACAAGATTTTTCAACAAGAAAAAAAATCCAACAATACAATCCTATTTTGAAATCTCCTACAATCATCTCCATTCATCCCTACCTTTCACTACAAATCATCACTCACACACACACACACACACACACACACACTCACACTAAAATTAACTTACGCACATCAAATATTTTTGTGAAATCTAAACGCTTGTACCTAGAGAAATACAAAAATGTACATTACCCCAATAAAAGGATTTTCTGATTACAACTTGCTTGCTTCCACTCTGCCACTAATTTTCCAAAAGGCGCACAACCGTATTGGGTCACAGGGCGTTTTCAATTGTCCTCTGCTCAATGTGCTGGCCTTCTCTTTAATAGCAGGATCTGAAAAGAGAAGAAAAAAGAAACAATCCAGACCCCCCACCCCAACACATGCAAAACATAACCACTAACAAATATGCAATCATATGAACAAAGATCTAGCTATACAGACGACAGACATCCATGTATTGACATAAGCACAGTACTTTACCCCAATACAAGATTTTTCAAGAAGAAAAAAAATCCAACAATACAATCCTATTTTGAAATCTCCTACAATCATCTCCATTCATCCCTACCTTTCACTACAAATCATCACTCTCACACACACACACACACACACACACACACTCACACTAAAATTCACTTACGCACATCAAATATTTTTGTGAAATCTAAACGCTTGTACCTAGAGAAATACAAAAATGTACATTACCCCAATAAAAGGATTTTCTGATTACAACTTGCTTGCTTCCACTCTGCCACTAATTTTAGAAAAGGCGCACAACGGTATTGGGTCACAGGGCGTTTTCAATTGTCCTCTGCTCAATGTGCTGGCCTTCTCTTTAATAGCAGGATCTGAATAGAGAAGAAAAAAGAAACAATCCAGACCCCCCACCCCAACACATGCAAAACATAACCACTAACAAATATGCACTCATACGAACAAAGATCTAGATATGAACACGACAGGCATCTGTGTGTTGACGTAAACACCGTACTTTACCCTAATACAAGAATATTCAGGAAGAAAAAATTCTAACAGTACAATCCTATTTTTATATCTGCAACAATCATCTCCATTCATTCCTACCTTTCACTACAAATCATCACTCACACACACACTAAAACTCACTTACGCACATCAGATGTTTTTGTGAAAACGAAACGCTTGTACCTAGAGAAATACAAAAACGCACATTACCCCAATAGAAGAATTTTCTGATTACAACTTGGTTGCGTCCTCACTGCCTCTAATTTTCCAAAAGGCACACAACGGTATTGGGTTACAGGGTGTTTTCAATTTTCTTCTGCTCAATCTGCTGGCCTTTTTTTTCGATGGCAGGATCTGAAAGGAGAAGGGAGAAAAAAACAACAATCCAGACCCCCCACCCCTAACACATGCAAAACATAACCACTAACAAATATGCAATCATATGAACAAAGATCTAGCTATACACACGACAGACATCCATGTATTGACATAAACACAGTACTTTACCCCAATACAAGATTTTTCAAGAAGAAAAAAAATCCAACAATACAATCCTATTTTGAAATCTCCTACAATCATCTCCATTCATCCCTACCTTTCACTACAAATCATCACTCACACACACACACACACACACACACACACACACACACACACACACACACACTCACACTAAAATTAACTTACGCACATCAAATATTTTTGTGAAATCTAAACGCTTGTACCTAGAGAAATACAAAAATGTACATTACCCCAATAAAAGGATTTTCTGATTACAACTTGCTTGCTTCCACTCTGCCACTAATTTTCCAAAAGGCGCACAACGGTATTGGGTCACAGGGCGTTTTCAATTGTCCTCTGCTCAATGTGCTGGCCTTCTCTTTAATAGCAGGATCTGAAAAGAGAAGAAAAAAGAAACAATCCAGACCCCCCACCCCAACACATGCAAAACATAACCACTAACAAATATGCAATCATATGAACAAAGATCTAGATATGAACACGACAGGCATCTGTGTATTGACATAAGCACAGGATTTTACCCCAATAGAAGAATTTTCAAGAAGAAAAAAAATCCAACAATGCATTTCTATTTTTATTTTTACTACAATCATCTCCATTCATTCATACCTTTCACTACAAATCATTACTCACACATACACACTGCTACTAAAAATCCCTTACGCACATCAGATTATTTTTGTAAACAGTAAACGTTTGTACATAGAGAAATACAAACACATACATTACCCCAATAGAAGAATTTTCTGATTACAACTTGGTTGCGTCCACACTGCCTCTACTTTTCCAAAACGCGCACAACAGTATTGGGTCACAGGACAATTTCAATTGTCTTCTGCTCAATGTGCTGGCCTTCTCTTTAATAGCAGGATCTGAAAAGAGAAGAAAAAAGAAACAATCCAGACCCCCCACCCCAACACATGCAAAACATAACCACTAACAAATATGCAATCATATGAACAAAGATCTAGCTATACAGACGACAGACATCCATGTATTGACATAAACACAGTAGTTTACCCCAATACAAGATTTTTCAAGAAGAAAAAAAATCCAACAATACAATCCTATTTTGAAATCTCCTACAATCATCTCCATTCATCCCTACCTTTCACTACAAATCATCACTCACACACACACACACACACACACACACTAAAATTCACTTACGCACATCAAATATTTTTGTGAAATCTAAACGCTTGTACCTAGAGAAATACAAAAATGTACATTACCCCAATAAAAGGATTTTCTGATTACAACTTGCTTGCTTCCACTCTGCCACTAATTTTCCAAAAGGCGCACAACGGTATTGGGTCACAGGGCGTTTTCAATTGTCCTCTGCTCAATGTGCTGGCCTTCTCTTTAATAGCAGGATCTGAAAAGAGAAGAAAAAAGAAACAATCCAGACCCCCCACCCCAACACATGCAAAACATAACCACTAACAAATATGCACTCATATGAACAAAGATCTAGATATGAACACGACAGGCATCTGTGTATTGACATAAGCACAGGATTTTACCCCAATAGAAGAATTTTCAAGAAGAAAAAAAATCCAACAATGCATTTCTATTTTTATTTTTACTACAATCATCTCCATTCATTCCTACCTTTCACTACAAATCATTACTCACACATACACACTGCTACTAAAATTCCCTTACGCACATCAGATTATTTTTGTAAACAGTAAACGTTTGTACATAGAGAAATACAAACACGTACATTACCCCAATAGAAGAATTTTCTGATTACAACTTGGTTGCGTCCACACTGCCTCTACTTTTCCAAAACGCGCACAACAGTATTGGGTCACAGGACAATTTCAATTGTCTTCTGCTCAATGTGCTGGCCTTCTCTTTAATAGCAGGATCTGAAAAGAGAAGAAAAAAGAAACAATCCAGACCCCCCACCCCAACACATGCAAAACATAACCACTAACAAATATGCAATCATATGAACAAAGATCTAGATATTAAAACAACAGGCATCTATGTGTTGACATAAACACAGTACTTTACCCTAGTAGAAGGATATTCAAGAAAAATAAATTCCAACAGTACAATCCTATCTTTCTATCTGCAACAATCATCTCCATTATTTCCTACCTTTCACTACAAATCATTACTCACACACACAAACACTCCCACTAAAATTCACTTACGCACATCAGATGTTTTTGTGAAAACGAAATGCTTGTGCCTAGAGAGATACAAAAACGCACATTACCCCAATAGAAGAATTTTCTGATTACAACTTGGTTGCGTCCTCACTGCCTCTAATTTTCCAAAAGGCACACAACGGTATTGGGTTACAGGGTGTTTTCAATTTTCTTCTGCTCAATCTGCTGGCCTTTTTTTTCGATGGCAGGATCTGAAAGGAGAAGGGAGAAAAAAACAACAATCCAGACCCCCCACCCCTAACACATGCAAAACATAACCACTAACAAATATGCAATCATATGAACAAAGATCTAGCTATACACACGACAGACATCCATGTATTGACATAAACACAGTACTTTACCCCAATACAAGATTTTTCAACAAGAAAAAAAATCCAACAATACAATCCTATTTTGAAATCTCCTACAATCATCTCCATTCATCCCTACCTTTCACTACAAATCATCACTCACACACACACACACACACACACACACACTCACACTAAAATTAACTTACGCACATCAAATATTTTTGTGAAATCTAAACGCTTGTACCTAGAGAAATACAAAAATGTACATTACCCCAATAAAAGGATTTTCTGATTACAACTTGCTTGCTTCCACTCTGCCACTAATTTTCCAAAAGGCGCACAACCGTATTGGGTCACAGGGCGTTTTCAATTGTCCTCTGCTCAATGTGCTGGCCTTCTCTTTAATAGCAGGATCTGAAAAGAGAAGAAAAAAGAAACAATCCAGACCCCCCACCCCAACACATGCAAAACATAACCACTAACAAATATGCAATCATATGAACAAAGATCTAGATATGAACACGACAGGCATCTGTGTATTGACATAAGCACAGGATTTTACCCCAATAGAAGAATTTTCAAGAAGAAAAAAAATCCAACAATGCATTTCTATTTTTATTTTTACTACAATCATCTCCATTCATTCCTACCTTTCACTACAAATCATTACTCACACATACACACTGCTACTAAAATTCCCTTACGCACTTCAGATTATTTTTGTAAACAGTAAACGTTTGTACATAGAGAAATACAAACACGTACATTACCCCAATAGAAGAATTTTCTGATTACAACTTGGTTGCGTCCACACTGCCTCTACTTTTCCAAAACGCGCACAACAGTATTGGGTCACAGGACAATTTCAATTGTCTTCTGCTCAATGTGCTGGCCTTCTCTTTAATAGCAGGATCTGAAAAGAGAAGAAAAAAGAAACAATCCAGACCCCCCACCCCAACACATTCAAAACATAACCACTAACAAATATGCAATCATATGAACAATGATCTAGCTATACAGACGACAGACATCCATGTATTGACATAAACACAGTACTTTACCCCAATACAAGATTTTTCAAGAAGAAAAAAAATCCAACAATACAATCCTATTTTGAAATCTCCTACAATCATCTCCATTCATCCCTACCTTTCACTACAAATCATCACTCACACACACACACACACACACTCACACTAAAATTCACTTACGCACATCAAACATTTTTGTGAAATCTAAACGCTTGTACCTAGAGAAATACAAAACTGTACATTACCCCAATAAAAGGATTTTCTGATTACAACTTGCTTGCTTCCACTCTGCCACTAATTTTCCAAAAGGCGCACAACGGTATTGGGTCACAGGGCGTTTTCAATTGTCCTCTGCTCAATGTGCTGGCCTTCTCTTTAATAGCAGGATCTGAAAAGAGAAGAAAAAAGAAACAATCCAGACCCCCCACCCCAACACATGCAAAACATAACCACTAACAAATATGCACTCATATGAACAAAGATCTAGATATGAACACAACAGGCATCTGTGTATTGACATAAGCACAGGATTTTACCCTAATAGAAGAATTTTCAAGAAGAAAAAAAATCCAACAATGCATTTCTATTTTTATTTTTACTACAATCATCTCCATTCATTCCTACCTTTCACTACAAATCATTACTCACACATACACACTGCTACTAAAATTCCCTTACGCACATCAGATTATTTTTGTAAACAGTAAACGTTTGTACATAGAGAAATACAAACACGTACATTACCCCAATAGAAGAATTTTCTGATTACAACTTGGTTGCGTCCACACTGCCTCTACTTTTCCAAAACGCGCACAACAGTATTGGGTCACAGGACAATTTCAATTGTCTTCTGCTCAATGTGCTGGCCTTCTCTTTAATAGCAGGATCTGAAAAGAGAAGAAAAAAGAAACAATCCAGACCCCCCACCCCAACACATGCAAAACATAACCACTAACAAATATGCAATCATATGAACAAAGATCTAGATATTAAAACAACAGGCATCTATGTGTTGACATAAACACAGTACTTTACCCTAGTAGAAGGATATTCAAGAAAAATAAATTCCAACAGTACAATCCTATCTTTCTATCTGCAACAATCATCTCCATTATTTCCTACCTTTCACTACAAATCATTACTCACACACACACACACTCCCACTAAAATTCACTTACGCACATCAGATGTTTTTGTGAAAACGAAATGCTTGTGCCTAGAGAGATACAAAAACGCACATTACCCCAATAGAAGAATTTTCTGATTACAACTTGGTTGCGTCCTCACTGCCTCTAATTTTCCAAAAGGCACACAACGGTATTGGGTTACAGGGTGTTTTCAATTTTCTTCTGCTCAATCTGCTGGCCTTTTTTTTCGATGGCAGGATCTGAAAGGAGAAGGGAGAAAAAAACAACAATCCAGACCCCCCACCCCTAACACATGCAAAACATAACCACTAACAAATATGCAATCATATGAACAAAGATCTAGCTATACACACAACAGAAATCCATGTATTGACATAAACACAGTACTTTACCCCAATACAAGATTTTTCAAGAAGAAAAAAAATCCAACAATACAATCCTATTTTGAAATCTCCTACAATCATCTCCATTCATCCCTACCTTTCACTACAAATCATCACTCACACACACACACACACACACACACACACACACACACACACACTCACACTAAAATTCACTTACGCACATCAAATATTTTTGTGAAATCTAAACGCTTGTACCTAGAGAAATACAAAAATGTACATTACCCCAATAAAAGGATTTTCTGATTACAACTTGCTTGCTTCCACTCTGCCACTAATTTTCCAAAAGGCGCACAACGGTATTGGGTCACAGGGCGTTTTCAATTGTCCTCTGCTCAATGTGCTGGCCTTCTCTTTAATAGCAGGATCTGAAAAGAGAAGAAAAAAGAAACAATCCAGACCCCCCACCCCAACACATGCAAAACATAACCACTAACAAATATGCAATCATATGAACAAAGATCTAGATATGAACACGACAGGCATCTGTGTATTGACATAAGCACAGGATTTTACCCCAATAGAAGAATTTTCAAGAAGAAAAAAAATCCAACAATGCATTTCTATTTTTATTTTTACTACAATCATCTCCATTCATTCATACCTTTCACTACAAATCATTACTCACACATACACACTGCTACTAAAAATCCCTTACGCACATCAGATTATTTTTGTAAACAGTAAACGTTTGTACATAGAGAAATACAAACACGTACATTACCCCAATAGAAGAATTTTCTGATTACAACTTGGTTGCGTCCACACTGCCTCTACTTTTCCAAAACGCGCACAACAGTATTGGGTCACAGGACAATTTCAATTGTCTTCTGCTCAATGTGCTGGCCTTCTCTTTAATAGCAGGATCTGAAAAGAGAAGAAAAAAGAAACAATCCAGACCCCCCACCCCAACACATGCAAAACATAACCACTAACAAATATGCAATCATATGAACAAAGATCTAGCTATACAGACGACAGACATCCATGTATTGACATAAACACAGTACTTTACCCCAATACAAGATTTTTCAAGAAGAAAAAAAATCCAACAATACAATCCTATTTTGAAATCTCCTACAATCATCTCCATTCATCCCTACCTTTCACTACAAATCATCACTCACACACACACACACACACACTCACACTAAAATTCACTTACGCACATCAAATATTTTTGTGAAATCTAAACGCTTGTACCTAGAGAAATACAAAAATGTACATTACCCCAATAAAAGGATTTTCTGATTACAACTTGCTTGCTTCCACTCTGCCACTAATTTTCCAAAAGGCGCACAACGGTATTGGGTCACAGGGCGTTTTCAATTGTCCTCTGCTCAATGTGCTGGCCTTCTCTTTAATAGCAGGATCTGAAAAGAGAAGAAAAAAGAAACAATCCAGACCCCCCACCCCAACACATGCAAAACATAACCACTAACAAATATGCACTCATATGAACAAAGATCTAGATATGAACACGACAGGCATCTGTGTATTGACATAAGCACAGGATTTTACCCCAATAGAAGAATTTTCAAGAAGAAAAAAAATCCAACAATGCATTTCTATTTTTATTTTTACTACAATCATCTCCATTCATTCCTACCTTTCACTACAAATCATTACTCACACATACACACTGCTACTAAAATTCCCTTACGCACATCAGATTATTTTTGTAAACAGTAAACGTTTGTACATAGAGAAATACAAACACGTACATTACCCCAATAGAAGAATTTTCTGATTACAACTTGGTTGCGTCCACACTGCCTCTACTTTTCCAAAACGCGCACAACAGTATTGGGTCACAGGACAATTTCAATTGTCTTCTGCTCAATGTGCTGGCCTTCTCTTTAATAGCAGGATCTGAAAAGAGAAGAAAAAAGAAACAATCCAGACCCCCCACCCCAACACATGCAAAACATAACCACTAACAAATATGCAATCATATGAACAAAGATCTAGATATTAAAACAACAGGCATCTATGTGTTGACATAAACACAGTACTTTACCCTAGTAGAAGGATATTCAAGAAAAATAAACTCCAACAGTACAATCCTATCTTTCTATCTGCAACAATCATCTCCATTATTTCCTACCTTTCACTACAAATCATTACTCACACACACAAACACTCCCACTAAAATTCACTTACGCACATCAGATGTTTTTGTGAAAACGAAATGCTTGTGCCTAGAGAGATACAAAAACGCACATTACCCCAATAGAAGAATTTTCTGATTACAACTTGGTTGCGTCCTCACTGCCTCTAATTTTCCAAAAGGCACACAACGGTATTGGGTTACAGGGTGTTTTCAATTTTCTTCTGCTCAATCTGCTGGCCTTTTTTTTCGATGGCAGGATCTGAAAGGAGAAGGGAGAAAAAAACAACAATCCAGACCCCCCCACCCCTAACACATGCAAAACATAACCACTAACAAATATGCAATCATATGAACAAAGATCTAGCTATACACACGACAGACATCCATGTATTGACATAAACACAGTACTTTACCCCAATACAAGATTTTTCAACAAGAAAAAAAATCCAACAATACAATCCTATTTTGAAATCTCCTACAATCATCTCCATTCATCCCTACCTTTCACTACAAATCATCACTCACACACACACACACACACACACACACACACTCACACTAAAATTAACTTACGCACATCAAATATTTTTGTGAAATCTAAACGCTTGTACCTAGAGAAATACAAAAATGTACATTACCCCAATAAAAGGATTTTCTGATTACAACTTGCTTGCTTCCACTCTGCCACTAATTTTCCAAAAGGCGCACAACCGTATTGGGTCACAGGGCGTTTTCAATTGTCCTCTGCTCAATGTGCTGGCCTTCTCTTTAATAGCAGGATCTGAAAAGAGAAGAAAAAAGAAACAATCCAGACCCCCCACCCCAACACATGCAAAACATAACCACTAACAAATATGCAATCATATAAACAAAGATCTAGATATGAACACGACAGGCATCTGTGTATTGACATAAGCACAGGATTTTACCCCAATAGAAGAATTTTCAAGAAGAAAAAAAATCCAACAATGCATTTCTATTTTTATTTTTACTACAATCATCTCCATTCATTCCTACCTTTCACTACAAATCATTACTCACACATACACACTGCTACTAAAATTCCCTTACGCACTTCAGATTATTTTTGTAAACAGTAAACGTTTGTACATAGAGAAATACAAACACGTACATTACCCCAATAGAAGAATTTTCTGATTACAACTTGGTTGCGTCCACACTGCCTCTACTTTTCCAAAACGCGCACAACAGTATTGGGTCACAGGACAATTTCAATTGTCTTCTGCTCAATGTGCTGGCCTTCTCTTTAATAGCAGGATCTGAAAAGAGAAGAAAAAAGAAACAATCCAGACCCCCCACCCCAACACATTCAAAACATAACCACTAACAAATATGCAATCATATGAACAATGATCTAGCTATACAGACGACAGACATCCATGTATTGACATAAACACAGTACTTTACCCCAATACAAGATTTTTCAAGAAGAAAAAAAATCCAACAATACAATCCTATTTTGAAATCTCCTACAATCATCTCCATTCATCCCTACCTTTCACTACAAATCATCACTCACACACACACACACACACACTCACACTAAAATTCACTTACGCACATCAAACATTTTTGTGAAATCTAAACGCTTGTACCTAGAGAAATACAAAACTGTACATTACCCCAATAAAAGGATTTTCTGATTACAACTTGCTTGCTTCCACTCTGCCACTAATTTTCCAAAAGGCGCACAACGGTATTGGGTCACAGGGCGTTTTCAATTGTCCTCTGCTCAATGTGCTGGCCTTCTCTTTAATAGCAGGATCTGAAAAGAGAAGAAAAAAGAAACAATCCAGACCCCCCACCCCAACACATGCAAAACATAACCACTAACAAATATGCACTCATATGAACAAAGATCTAGATATGAACACAACAGGCATCTGTGTATTGACATAAGCACAGGATTTTACCCTAATAGAAGAATTTTCAAGAAGAAAAAAAATCCAACAATGCATTTCTATTTTTATTTTTACTACAATCATCTCCATTCATTCCTACCTTTCACTACAAATCATTACTCACACATACACACTGCTACTAAAATTCCCTTACGCACATCAGATTATTTTTGTAAACAGTAAACGTTTGTACATAGAGAAATACAAACACGTACATTACCCCAATAGAAGAATTTTCTGATTACAACTTGGTTGCGTCCACACTGCCTCTACTTTTCCAAAACGCGCACAACAGTATTGGGTCACAGGACAATTTCAATTGTCTTCTGCTCAATGTGCTGGCCTTCTCTTTAATAGCAGGATCTGAAAAGAGAAGAAAAAAGAAACAATCCAGACCCCCCACCCCAACACATGCAAAACATAACCACTAACAAATATGCAATCATATGAACAAAGATCTAGATATTAAAACAACAGGCATCTATGTGTTGACATAAACACAGTACTTTACCCTAGTAGAAGGATATTCAAGAAAAATAAATTCCAACAGTACAATCCTATCTTTCTATCTGCAACAATCATCTCCATTATTTCCTACCTTTCACTACAAATCATTACTCACACACACACACACTCCCACTAAAATTCACTTACGCACATCAGATGTTTTTGTGAAAACGAAATGCTTGTGCCTAGAGAGATACAAAAACGCACATTACCCCAATAGAAGAATTTTCTGATTACAACTTGGTTGCGTCCTCACTGCCTCTAATTTTCCAAAAGGCACACAACGGTATTGGGTTACAGGGTGTTTTCAATTTTCTTCTGCTCAATCTGCTGGCCTTTTTTTTCGATGGCAGGATCTGAAAGGAGAAGGGAGAAAAAAACAACAATCCAGACCCCCCACCCCTAACACATGCAAAACATAACCACTAACAAATATGCAATCATATGAACAAAGATCTAGCTATACACACAACAGAAATCCATGTATTGACATAAACACAGTACTTTACCCCAATACAAGATTTTTCAAGAAGAAAAAAAATCCAACAATACAATCCTATTTTGAAATCTCCTACAATCATCTCCATTCATCCCTACCTTTCACTACAAATCATCACTCACACACACACACACACACACACACACACACACACACACTCACACTAAAATTCACTTACGCACATCAAATATTTTTGTGAAATCTAAACGCTTGTACCTAGAGAAATACAAAAATGTACATTACCCCAATAAAAGGATTTTCTGATTACAACTTGCTTGCTTCCACTCTGCCACTAATTTTCCAAAAGGCGCACAACGGTATTGGGTCACAGGGCGTTTTCAATTGTCCTCTGCTCAATGTGCTGGCCTTCTCTTTAATAGCAGGATCTGAAAAGAGAAGAAAAAAGAAACAATCCAGACCCCCCACCCCAACACATGCAAAACATAACCACTAACAAATATGCAATCATATGAACAAAGATCTAGATATGAACACGACAGGCATCTGTGTATTGACATAAGCACAGGATTTTACCCCAATAGAAGAATTTTCAAGAAGAAAAAAAATCCAACAATGCATTTCTATTTTTATTTTTACTACAATCATCTCCATTCATTCATACCTTTCACTACAAATCATTACTCACACATACACACTGCTACTAAAAATCCCTTACGCACATCAGATTATTTTTGTAAACAGTAAACGTTTGTACATAGAGAAATACAAACACGTACATTACCCCAATAGAAGAATTTTCTGATTACAACTTGGTTGCGTCCACACTGCCTCTACTTTTCCAAAACGCGCACAACAGTATTGGGTCACAGGACAATTTCAATTGTCTTCTGCTCAATGTGCTGGCCTTCTCTTTAATAGCAGGATCTGAAAAGAGAAGAAAAAAGAAACAATCCAGACCCCCCACCCCAACACATGCAAAACATAACCACTAACAAATATGCAATCATATGAACAAAGATCTAGCTATACAGACGACAGACATCCATGTATTGACATAAACACAGTACTTTACCCCAATACAAGATTTTTCAAGAAGAAAAAAAATCCAACAATACAATCCTATTTTGAAATCTCCTACAATCATCTCCATTCATCCCTACCTTTCACTACAAATCATCACTCACACACACACACACACACACACACACTCACACTAAAATTCACTTACGCACATCAAATATTTTTGTGAAATCTAAACGCTTGTACCTAGAGAAATACAAAAATGTACATTACCCCAATAAAAGGATTTTCTGATTACAACTTGCTTGCTTCCACTCTGCCACTAATTTTCCAAAAGGCGCACAACGGTATTGGGTCACAGGGCGTTTTCAATTGTCCTCTGCTCAATGTGCTGGCCTTCTCTTTAATAGCAGGATCTGAAAAGAGAAGAAAAAAGAAACAATCCAGACCCCCCACCCCAACACATGCAAAACATAACCACTAACAAATATGCACTCATATGAACAAAGATCTAGATATGAACACGACAGGCATCTGTGTATTGACATAAGCACAGGATTTTACCCCAATAGAAGAATTTTCAAGAAGAAAAAAAATCCAACAATGCATTTCTATTTTTATTTTTACTACAATCATCTCCATTCATTCCTACCTTTCACTACAAATCATTACTCACACATACACACTGCTACTAAAATTCCCTTACGCACATCAGATTATTTTTGTAAACAGTAAACGTTTGTACATAGAGAAATACAAACACGTACATTACCCCAATAGAAGAATTTTCTGATTACAACTTGGTTGCGTCCACACTGCCTCTACTTTTCCAAAACGCGCACAACAGTATTGGGTCACAGGACAATTTCAATTGTCTTCTGCTCAATGTGCTGGCCTTCTCTTTAATAGCAGGATCTGAAAAGAGAAGAAAAAAGAAACAATCCAGACCCCCCACCCCAACACATGCAAAACATAACCACTAACAAATATGCAATCATATGAACAAAGATCTAGATATTAAAACAACAGGCATCTATGTGTTGACATAAACACAGTACTTTACCCTAGTAGAAGGATATTCAAGAAAAATAAACTCCAACAGTACAATCCTATCTTTCTATCTGCAACAATCATCTCCATTATTTCCTACCTTTCACTACAAATCATTACTCACACACACAAACACTCCCACTAAAATTCACTTACGCACATCAGATGTTTTTGTGAAAACGAAATGCTTGTGCCTAGAGAGATACAAAAACGCACATTACCCCAATAGAAGAATTTTCTGATTACAACTTGGTTGCGTCCTCACTGCCTCTAATTTTCCAAAAGGCACACAACGGTATTGGGTTACAGGGTGTTTTCAATTTTCTTCTGCTCAATCTGCTGGCCTTTTTTTTCGATGGCAGGATCTGAAAGGAGAAGGGAGAAAAAAACAACAATCCAGACCCCCCCACCCCTAACACATGCAAAACATAACCACTAACAAATATGCAATCATATGAACAAAGATCTAGCTATACACACGACAGACATCCATGTATTGACATAAACACAGTACTTTACCCCAATACAAGATTTTTCAACAAGAAAAAAAATCCAACAATACAATCCTATTTTGAAATCTCCTACAATCATCTCCATTCATCCCTACCTTTCACTACAAATCATCACTCACACACACACACACACACACACACACACACTCACACTAAAATTAACTTACGCACATCAAATATTTTTGTGAAATCTAAACGCTTGTACCTAGAGAAATACAAAAATGTACATTACCCCAATAAAAGGATTTTCTGATTACAACTTGCTTGCTTCCACTCTGCCACTAATTTTCCAAAAGGCGCACAACCGTATTGGGTCACAGGGCGTTTTCAATTGTCCTCTGCTCAATGTGCTGGCCTTCTCTTTAATAGCAGGATCTGAAAAGAGAAGAAAAAAGAAACAATCCAGACCCCCCACCCCAACACATGCAAAACATAACCACTAACAAATATGCAATCATATAAACAAAGATCTAGATATGAACACGACAGGCATCTGTGTATTGACATAAGCACAGGATTTTACCCCAATAGAAGAATTTTCAAGAAGAAAAAAAATCCAACAATGCATTTCTATTTTTATTTTTACTACAATCATCTCCATTCATTCCTACCTTTCACTACAAATCATTACTCACACATACACACTGCTACTAAAATTCCCTTACGCACTTCAGATTATTTTTGTAAACAGTAAACGTTTGTACATAGAGAAATACAAACACGTACATTACCCCAATAGAAGAATTTTCTGATTACAACTTGGTTGCGTCCACACTGCCTCTACTTTTCCAAAACGCGCACAACAGTATTGGGTCACAGGACAATTTCAATTGTCTTCTGCTCAATGTGCTGGCCTTCTCTTTAATAGCAGGATCTGAAAAGAGAAGAAAAAAGAAACAATCCAGACCCCCCACCCCAACACATTCAAAACATAACCACTAACAAATATGCAATCATATGAACAATGATCTAGCTATACAGACGACAGACATCCATGTATTGACATAAACACAGTACTTTACCCCAATACAAGATTTTTCAAGAAGAAAAAAAATCCAACAATACAATCCTATTTTGAAATCTCCTACAATCATCTCCATTCATCCCTACCTTTCACTACAAATCATCACTCACACACACACACACACACACACACTCACACTAAAATTCACTTACGCACATCAAACATTTTTGTGAAATCTAAACGCTTGTACCTAGAGAAATACAAAACTGTACATTACCCCAATAAAAGGATTTTCTGATTACAACTTGCTTGCTTCCACTCTGCCACTAATTTTCCAAAAGGCGCACAACGGTATTGGGTCACAGGGCGTTTTCAATTGTCCTCTGCTCAATGTGCTGGCCTTCTCTTTAATAGCAGGCTCTGAAAAGAGAAGAAAAAAGAAACAATCCAGACCCCCCACCCCAACACATGCAAAACATAACCACTAACAAATATGCACTCATATGAACAAAGATCTAGATATGAACACAACAGGCATCTGTGTATTGACATAAGCACAGGATTTTACCCTAATAGAAGAATTTTCAAGAAGAAAAAAAATCCAACAATGCATTTCTATTTTTATTTTTACTACAATCATCTCCATTCATTCCTACCTTTCACTACAAATCATTACTCACACATACACACTGCTACTAAAATTCCCTTACGCACATCAGATTATTTTTGTAAACAGTAAACGTTTGTACATAGAGAAATACAAACACGTACATTACCCCAATAGAAGAATTTTCTGATTACAACTTGGTTGCGTCCACACTGCCTCTACTTTTCCAAAACGCGCACAACAGTATTGGGTCACAGGACAATTTCAATTGTCTTCTGCTCAATGTGCTGGCCTTCTCTTTAATAGCAGGATCTGAAAAGAGAAGAAAAAAGAAACAATCCAGACCCCCCACCCCAACACATGCAAAACATAACCACTAACAAATATGCAATCATATGAACAAAGATCTAGATATTAAAACAACAGGCATCTATGTGTTGACATAAACACAGTACTTTACCCTAGTAGAAGGATATTCAAGAAAAATAAATTCCAACAGTACAATCCTATCTTTCTATCTGCAACAATCATCTCCATTATTTCCTACCTTTCACTACAAATCATTACTCACACACACACACACTCCCACTAAAATTCACTTACGCACATCAGATGTTTTTGTGAAAACGAAATGCTTGTGCCTAGAGAGATACAAAAACGCACATTACCCCAATAGAAGAATTTTCTGATTACAACTTGGTTGCGTCCTCACTGCCTCTAATTTTCCAAAAGGCACACAACGGTATTGGGTTACAGGGTGTTTTCAATTTTCTTCTGCTCAATCTGCTGGCCTTTTTTTTCGATGGCAGGATCTGAAAGGAGAAGGGAGAAAAAAACAACAATCCAGACCCCCCACCCCTAACACATGCAAAACATAACCACTAACAAATATGCAATCATATGAACAAAGATCTAGCTATACACACAACAGAAATCCATGTATTGACATAAACACAGTACTTTACCCCAATACAAGATTTTTCAAGAAGAAAAAAAATCCAACAATACAATCCTATTTTGAAATCTCCTACAATCATCTCCATTCATCCCTACCTTTCACTACAAATCATCACTCACACACACACACACACACACACACACACACACACACACTCACACTAAAATTCACTTACGCACATCAAATATTTTTGTGAAATCTAAACGCTTGTACCTAGAGAAATACAAAAATGTACATTACCCCAATAAAAGGATTTTCTGATTACAACTTGCTTGCTTCCACTCTGCCACTAATTCTCCAAAAGGCGCACAACGGTATTGGGTCACAGGGCGTTTTCAATTGTCCTCTGCTCAATGTGCTGGCCTTCTCTTTAATAGCAGGATCTGAAAAGAGAAGAAAAAAGAAACAATCCAGACCCCCCACCCCAACACATGCAAAACATAACCACTAACAAATATGCACTGATATGAACAAAGATCTAGATATGAACACGACAGGCATCTGTGTATTGACATAAGCACAGGATTTTACCCCAATAGAAGAATTTTCAAGAAGAAAAAAAATCCAACAATGCATTTCTATTTTTATTTTTACTACAATCATCTCCATTCATTCCTACCTTTCACTACAAATCATTACTCACACATACACACTGCTACTAAAATTCCCTTACGCACATCAGATTATTTTTGTAAACAGTAAACGCTTGTACATAGAGACATACAAACACATACATTACCCCAATAGAAGAATTTTCTGATTACAACTTGGTTGCGTCCACACTGCCTCTACTTTTCCAAAATGTGCACAACAGTATTGGGTCACAGGACAATTTCAATTGTCTTCTGCTCAATGTGCAGGCCTTCTCTTTAATAGCAGGATCTGAAAAGAGAAGAAAAAAGAAACAATCCAGACCCCCCACCCCAACACATGCAAAACATAACAACTAACAAATATGCAATCATACGAACAAAGATCTAGATATTAAAACAACAGGCATCTATGTGTTGACATAAACACAGTACTTTACCCTAGTAGAAGAATATTCAAGAAAAACAAATTTCAACAGTACAATCCTATCTTTATATCTGCAACAATCATCACCATTCTTTCCTACCTTTCACTACAAATCATTACTCACACACACACACACACTCCCACTAAAATTCACTTACGCACATCAGATGTTTTTGTGAAAACGAAATGCTTGTACCTAGAGAAATACAAAAACGCACATTACCCCAATAGAAGAATTTTCTGATTACAACTTGGTTGCGTCCTCAATGCCTCTAATTTTCCAAAAGGCACACAATGGTATTGGGTTACAGGGTGTTTTCAATTTTCTTCTGCTCAATCTGCTGGCCTTTTTTTCCGATGGCAGGATCTGAAAGGAGAAGGGAGAATAAAACAACAATCCAGACCCCCCACCCCTAACACATGCAAAACATAACCACTAACAAATATGCAATCATATGAACAAAGATCTAGCTATACAGACGACAGACATCCATGTATTGACATAAGCACAGTACTTTACCCCAATACAAGATTTTTCAAGAAGAAAAAAAATCCAACAATACAATCCTATTTTGAAATCTCCTACAATCATCTCCATTCATCCCTACCTTTCACTACAAATCATCACTCTCACACACACACACACACACACACACACACACACACACACACACACACACACACACACACACACACACACACACACTCACACTAAAATTCACTTACGCACATCAAATATTTTTGTGAAATCTAAACGCTTGTACCTAGAGAAATACAAAAATGTACATTACCCCAATAAAAGGATTTTCTGATTACAACTTGCTTGCTTCCACTCTGCCACTAATTTTCCAAAAGGCGCACAACGGTATTGGGTCACAGGGCGTTTTCAATTGTCCTCTGCTCAATGTGCTGGCCTTCTCTTTAATAGCAGGATCTGAATAGAGAAGAAAAAAGAAACAATCCAGACCCCCCACCCCAACACATGCAAAACATAACCACTAACAAATATGCACTCATACGAACAAAGATCTAGATATGAACACGACAGGCATCTGTGTGTTGACGTAAACACCGTACTTTACCCTAATACAAGAATATTCAGGAAGAAAAAATTCTAACAGTACAATCCTATTTTTATATCTGCAACAATCATCTCCATTCATTCCTACCTTTCACTACAAATCATCACTCACACACACACTAAAACTCACTTACGCACATCAGATGTTTTTGTGAAAACGAAACGCTTGTACCTAGAGAAATACAAAAACGCACGTTACCCCAATAGAAGAATTTTCTGATTACAACTTGGTTGCGTCCTCACTGCCTCTAATTTTCCAAAAGGCACACAACGGTATTGGGTTACAGGGTGTTTTCAATTTTCTTCTGCTCAATCTGCTGGCCTTTTTTTTCGATGGCAGGATCTGAAAGGAGAAGGGAGAAAAAAACAACAATCCAGACCCCCCCCACCCCTAACACATGCAAAACATAACCACTAACAAATATGCAATCATATGAACAAAGATCTAGCTATACACACGACAGACATCCATGTATTGACATAAACACAGTACTTTACCCCAATACAAGATTTTTCAAGAAGAAAAAAAATCCAACAATACAATCCTATTTTGAAATCTCCTACAATCATCTCCATTCATCCCTACCTTTCACTACAAATCATCACTCACACACACACACACACACACACACACACACACACACACACACTCACACTAAAATTGACTTACGCACATCAAATATTTTTGTGAAATCTAAACGCTTGTACCTAGAGAAATACAAAAATGTACATTACCCCAATAAAAGGATTTTCTGATTACAACTTGCTTGCTTCCACTCTGCCACTAATTTTCCAAAAGGCGCACAACGGTATTGGGTCACAGGGCGTTTTCAATTGTCCTATGCTCAATGTGCTGGCCTTCTCTTTAATAGCAGGATCTGAAAAGAGAAGAAAAAAGAAACAATCCAGACCCCCCACCCCAACACATGCAAAACATAACCACTAACAAATATGCAATCATATGAACAAAGATCTAGATATGAACACGACAGGCATCTGTGTATTGACATAAGCACAGGATTTTACCCCAATAGAAGAATTTTCAAGAAGAAAAAAAATCCAACAATGCATTTCTATTTTTATTTTTACTACAATCATCTCCATTCATTCCTACCTTTCACTACAAATCATTACTCACACATACACACTGCTACTAAAAATCCCTTACGCACATCAGATTATTTTTGTAAACAGTAAACGTTTGTACATAGAGAAATACAAACACGTACATTACCCCAATAGAAGAATTTTCTGATTACAACTTGGTTGCGTCCACACTGCCTCTACTTTTCCAAAACGCGCACAACAGTATTGGGTCACAGGACAATTTCAATTGTCTTCTGCTCAATGTGCTGGCCTTCTCTTTAATAGCAGGATCTGAAAAGAGAAGAAAAAAGAAACAATCCAGACCCCCCACCCCAACACATGCAAAACATAACCACTAACAAATATGCAATCATATGAACAAAGATCTAGATATTAAAACAACAGGCATCTATGTGTTGACATAAACACAGTACTTTACCCTAGTAGAAGGATATTCAAGAAAAATAAATTCCAACAGTACAATCCTATCTTTCTATCTGCAACAATCATCTCCATTATTTCCTACCTTTCACTACAAATCATTACTCACACACACAAACACTCCCACTAAAATTCACTTACGCACATCAGATGTTTTTGTGAAAACGAAATGCTTGTGCCTAGAGAGATACAAAAACGCACATTACCCCAATAGAAGAATTTTCTGATTACAACTTGGTTGCGTCCTCACTGCCTCTAATTTTCCAAAAGGCACACAACGGTATTGGGTTACAGGGTGTTTTCAATTTTCTTCTGCTCAATCTGCTGGCCTTTTTTTTCGATGGCAGGATCTGAAAGGAGAAGGGAGAAAAAAACAACAATCCAGACCCCCCACCCCTAACACATGCAAAACATAACCACTAACAAATATGCAATCATATGAACAAAGATCTAGCTATACACACGACAGACATCCATGTATTGACATAAACACAGTACTTTACCCCAATACAAGATTTTTCAACAAGAAAAAAAATCCAACAATACAATCCTATTTTGAAATCTCCTACAATCATCTCCATTCATCCCTACCTTTCACTACAAATCATCACTCACACACACACACACACACACACACACACACACTCACACTAAAATTAACTTACGCACATCAAATATTTTTGTGAAATCTAAACGCTTGTACCTAGAGAAATACAACAATGTACATTACCCCAATAAAAGGATTTTCTGATTACAACTTGCTTGCTTCCACTCTGCCACTAATTTTCCAAAAGGCGCACAACCGTATTGGGTCACAGGGCGTTTTCAATTGTCCTCTGCTCAATGTGCTGGCCTTCTCTTTAATAGCAGGATCTGAAAAGAGAAGAAAAAAGAAACAATCCAGACCCCCCACCCCAACACATGCAAAACATAACCACTAACAAATATGCAATCATATGAACAAAGATCTAGATATGAACACGACAGGCATCTGTGTATTGACATAAGCACAGGATTTTACCCCAATAGAAGAATTTTCAAGAAGAAAAAAAATCCAACAATGCATTTCTATTTTTATTTTTACTACAATCATCTCCATTCATTCATACCTTTCACTACAAATCATTACTCACACATACACACTGCTACTAAAAATCCCTTACGCACATCAGATTATTTTTGTAAACAGTAAACGTTTGTACATAGAGAAATACAAACACGTACATTACCCCAATAGAAGAATTTTCTGATTACAACTTGGTTGCGTCCACACTGCCTCTACTTTTCCAAAACGCGCACAACAGTATTGGGTCACAGGACAATTTCAATTGTCTTCTGCTCAATGTGCTGGCCTTCTCTTTAATAGCAGGATCTGAAAAGAGAAGAAAAAAGAAACAATCCAGACCCCCCACCCCAACACATGCAAAACATAACCACTAACAAATATGCAATCATATGAACAAAGATCTAGCTATACAGACGACAGACATCCATGTATTGACATAAACACAGTACTTTACCCCAATACAAGATTTTTCAAGAAGAAAAAAAATCCAACAATACAATCCTATTTTGAAATCTCCTACAATCATCTCCATTCATCCCTACCTTTCACTACAAATCATCACTCACACACACACACACACACACACACACTCACACTAAAATTCACTTACGCACATCAAATATTTTTGTGAAATCTAAACGCTTGTACCTAGAGAAATACAAAAATGTACATTACCCCAATAAAAGGATTTTCTGATTACAACTTGCTTGCTTCCACTCTGCCACTAATTTTCCAAAAGGCGCACAACGGTATTGGGTCACAGGGCGTTTTCAATTGTCCTCTGCTCAATGTGCTGGCCTTTTCTTTAATAGCAGGATCTGAAAAGAGAAGAAAAAAGAAACAATCCAGACCCCCCACCCCAACACATGCAAAACATAACCACTAACAAATATGCAATCATATGAACAAAGATCTAGATATGAACACGACAGGCATCTGTGTATTGACATAAGCACAGGATTTTACCCCAATAGAAGAATTTTCAAGAAGAAAAAAAATCCAACAATGCATTTCTATTTTTATTTTTACTACAATCATCTCCATTCATTCATACCTTTCACTACAAATCATTACTCACACATACACACTGCTACTAAAAATCCCTTACGCACATCAGATTATTTTTGTAAACAGTAAACGTTTGTACATAGAGAAATACAAACACGTACATTACCCCAATAGAAGAATTTTCTGATTACAACTTGGTTGCGTCCACACTGCCTCTACTTTTCCAAAACGCGCACAACAGTATTGGGTCACAGGACAATTTCAATTGTCTTCTGCTCAATGTGCTGGCCTTCTCTTTAATAGCAGGATCTGAAAAGAGAAGAAAAAAGAAACAATCCAGACCCCCCACCCCAACACATTCAAAACATAACCACTAACAAATATGCAATCATATGAACAATGATCTAGCTATACAGACGACAGACATCCATGTATTGACATAAACACAGTACTTTACCCCAATACAAGATTTTTCAAGAAGAAAAAAAATCCAACAATACAATCCTATTTTGAAATCTCCTACAATCATCTCCATTCATCCCTACCTTTCACTACAAATCATCACTCACACACACACACACACACACACACTCACACTAAAATTCACTTACGCACATCAAACATTTTTGTGAAATCTAAACGCTTGTACCTAGAGAAATACAAAACTGTACATTACCCCAATAAAAGGATTTTCTGATTACAACTTGCTTGCTTCCACTCTGCCACTAATTTTCCAAAAGGCGCACAACGGTATTGGGTCACAGGGCGTTTTCAATTGTCCTCTGCTCAATGTGCTGGCCTTCTCTTTAATAGCAGGATCTGAAAAGAGAAGAAAAAAGAAACAATCCAGACCCCCCACCCCAACACATGCAAAACATAACCACTAACAAATATGCACTCATATGAACAAAGATCTAGATATGAACACAACAGGCATCTGTGTATTGACATAAGCACAGGATTTTACCCTAATAGAAGAATTTTCAAGAAGAAAAAAAATCCAACAATGCATTTCTATTTTTATTTTTACTACAATCATCTCCATTCATTCCTACCTTTCACTACAAATCATTACTCACACATACACACTGCTACTAAAATTCCCTTACGCACATCAGATTATTTTTGTAAACAGTAAACGTTTGTACATAGAGAAATACAAACACGTACATTACCCCAATAGAAGAATTTTCTGATTACAACTTGGTTGCGTCCACACTGCCTCTACTTTTCCAAAACGCGCACAACAGTATTGGGTCACAGGACAATTTCAATTGTCTTCTGCTCAATGTGCTGGCCTTCTCTTTAATAGCAGGATCTGAAAAGAGAAGAAAAAAGAAACAATCCAGACCCCCCACCCCAACACATGCAAAACATAACCACTAACAAATATGCAATCATATGAACAAAGATCTAGATATTAAAACAACAGGCATCTATGTGTTGACATAAACACAGTACTTTACCCTAGTAGAAGGATATTCAAGAAAAATAAATTCCAACAGTACAATCCTATCTTTCTATCTGCAACAATCATCTCCATTATTTCCTACCTTTCACTACAAATCATTACTCACACACACACACACTCCCACTAAAATTCACTTACGCACATCAGATGTTTTTGTGAAAACGAAATGCTTGTGCCTAGAGAGATACAAAAACGCACATTACCCCAATAGAAGAATTTTCTGATTACAACTTGGTTGCGTCCTCACTGCCTCTAATTTTCCAAAAGGCACACAACGGTATTGGGTTACAGGGTGTTTTCAATTTTCTTCTGCTCAATCTGCTGGCCTTTTTTTTCGATGGCAGGATCTGAAAGGAGAAGGGAGAAAAAAACAACAATCCAGACCCCCCACCCCTAACACATGCAAAACATAACCACTAACAAATATGCAATCATATGAACAAAGATCTAGCTATACACACAACAGAAATCCATGTATAGACATAAACACAGTACTTTACCCCAATACAAGATTTTTCAAGAAGAAAAAAAATCCAACAATACAATCCTATTTTGAAATCTCCTACAATCATCTCCATTCATCCCTACCTTTCACTACAAATCATCACTCACACACACACACACACACACACACACACACACACTCACACTAAAATTCACTTACGCACATCAAATATTTTTGTGAAATCTAAACGCTTGTACCTAGAGAAATACAAAAATGTACATTACCCCAATAAAAGGATTTTCTGATTACAACTTGCTTGCTTCCACTCTGCCACTAATTTTCCAAAAGGCGCACAACGGTATTGGGTCACAGGGCGTTTTCAATTGTCCTCTGCTCAATGTGCTGGCCTTCTCTTTAATAGCAGGATCTGAATAGAGAAGAAAAAAGAAACAATCCAGACCCCCCACCCCAACACATGCAAAACATAACCACTAACAAATATGCAATCATATGAACAAAGATCTAGCTATACAGACGACAGACATCCATGTATTGACATAAACACAGTACTTTACCCCAATACAAGATTTTTCAAGAAGAAAAAAAATCCAACAATACAATCCTATTTTGAAATCTCCTACAATCATCTCCATTCATCCCTACCTTTCACTACAAATCATCACTCACACACACACACACACACACACACACACACACACACACACACACACACACACACACACACACACACACACACACACACACACTCACACTAAAATTCACTTACGCACATCAAATATTTTTGTGAAATCTAAACGCTTGTACCTAGAGAAATACAAAAATGTACATTACCCCAATAAAAGGATTTTCTGATTACAACTTGCTTGCTTCCACTCTGCCACTAATTTTCCAAAAGGCGCACAACGGTATTGGGTCACAGGGCGTTTTCAATTGTCCTCTGCTCAATGTGCTGGCCTTCTCTTTAATAGCAGGATCTGAAAAGAGAAGAAAAAAGAAACAATCCAGACCCCCCACCCCAACACATGCAAAACATAACCACTAACAAATATGCACTCATATGAACAAAGATCTAGATATGAACACGACAGGCATCTGTGTATTGACATAAGCACAGGATTTTACCCCAATAGAAGAATTTTCAAGAAGAAAAAAAATCCAACAATGCATTTCTATTTTTATTTTTACTACAATCATCTCCATTCATTCCTACCTTTCACTACAAATCATTACTCACACATACACACTGCTACTAAAATTCCCTTACGCACATCAGATTATTTTTGTAAACAGTAAACGTTTGTACATAGAGAAATACAAACACGTACATTACCCCAATAGAAGAATTTTCTGATTACAACTTGGTTGCGTCCACACTGCCTCTACTTTTCCAAAACGCGCACAACAGTATTGGGTCACAGGACAATTTCAATTGTCTTCTGCTCAATGTGCTGGCCTTCTCTTTAATAGCAGGATCTGAAAAGAGAAGAAAAAAGAAACAATCCAGACCCCCCACCCCAACACATGCAAAACATAACCACTAACAAATATGCAATCATATGAACAAAGATCTAGATATTAAAACAACAGGCATCTATGTGTTGACATAAACACAGTACTTTACCCTAGTAGAAGGATATTCAAGAAAAATAAATTCCAACAGTACAATCCTATCTTTCTATCTGCAACAATCATCTCCATTATTTCCTACCTTTCACTACAAATCATTACTCACACACACACACACACACTCCCACTAAAACTCACTTACGCACATCAGATGTTTTTGTAAAAACGAAATGCTTGTGCCTAGAGAGATACAAAAACGCACATTACCCCAATAGAAGAATTTTCTGATTACAACTTGGTTGCGTCCTCACTGCCTCTAATTTTCCAAAAGGCACACAACGGTATTGGGTTACAGGGTGTTTTCAATTTTCTTCTGCTCAATCTGCTGGCCTTTTTTTTCGATGGCAGGATCTGAAAGGAGAAGGGAGAAAAAAACAACAATCCAGACCCCCCACCCCTAACACATGCAAAACATAACCACTAACAAATATGCAATCATATGAACAAAGATCTAGCTATACACACGACAGACATCCATGTATTGACATAAACACAGTACTTTACCCCAATACAAGATTTTTCAAGAAGAAAAAAAATCCAACAATACAATCCTATTTTGAAATCTCCTACAATCATCTCCATTCATCCCTACCTTTCACTACAAATCATCACTCACACACACACACACACACACACACACACACACACACACACACACACACACACACACACACACACTCACACTAAAATTCACTTACGCACATCAAATATTTTTGTTAAATCTAAACGCTTGTACCTAGAGAAATACAAAAATGTACATTACCCCAATAAAAGGATTTTCTGATTACAACTTGCTTGCTTCCACTCTGCCACTAATTTTCCAAAAGGCGCACAACGGTATTGGGTCACAGGGCGTTTTCAATTGTCCTCTGCTCAATGTGCTGGCCTTCTCTTTAATAGCAGGATCTGAATAGAGAAGAAAAAAGAAACAATCCAGACCCCCCACCCCAACACATGCAAAACATAACCACTAACAAATATGCAATCATATGAACAAAGATCTAGCTATACAGACGACAGACATCCATGTATTGACATAAACACAGTACTTTACCCCAATACAAGATTTTTCAAGAAGAAAAAAAATCCAACAATACAATCCTATTTTGAAATCTCCTACAATCATCTCCATTCATCCCTACCTTTCACTACAAATCATCACTCACACGCACACACACACACACACACACACACTCACACTAAAATTCACTTACGCACATCAAATATTTTTGTGAAATCTAAACGCTTGTACCTAGAGAAATACAAAAATGTACATTACCCCAATAAAAGGATTTTCTGATTACAACTTGCTTGCTTCCACTCTGCCACTAATTTTCCAAAAGGCGCACAACGGTATTGGGTCACAGGGCGTTTTCAATTGTCCTCTGCTCAATGTGCTGGCCTTCTCTTTAATAGCAGGATCTGAAAAGAGAAGAAAAAAGAAACAATCCAGACCCCCCACCCCAACACATGCAAAACATAACCACTAACAAATATGCACTCATATGAACAAAGATCTAGATATGAACACGACAGGCATCTGTGTATTGACATAAGCACAGGATTTTACCCCAATAGAAGAATTTTCAAGAAGAAAAAAAATCCAACAATGCATTTCTATTTTTATTTTTACTACAATCATCTCCATTCATTCCTACCTTTCACTACAAATCATTACTCACACATACACACTGCTACTAAAATTCCCTTACGCACATCAGATTATTTTTGTAAACAGTAAACGTTTGTACATAGAGAAATACAAACACGTACATTACCCCAATAGAAGAATTTTCTGATTACAACTTGGTTGCGTCCACACTGCCTCTACTTTTCCAAAACGCGCACAACAGTATTGGGTCACAGGACAATTTCAATTGTCTTCTGCTCAATGTGCTGGCCTTCTCTTTAATAGCAGGATCTGAAAAGAGAAGAAAAAAGAAACAATCCAGACCCCCCACCCCAACACATGCAAAACATAACCACTAACAAATATGCAATCATATGAACAAAGATCTAGATATTAAAACAACAGGCATCTATGTGTTGAAATAAACACAGTACTTTACCCTAGTAGAAGGATATTCAAGAAAAATAAATTCCAACAGTACAATCCTATCTTTCTATCTGCAACAATCATCTCCATTATTTCCTACCTTTCACTACAAATCATTACTCACACACACACACACTCCCACTAAAATTCACTTACGCACATCAGATGTTTTTGTGAAAACGAAACGCTTGTGCCTAGAGAGATACAAAAACGCACATTACCCCAATAGAAGAATTTTCTGATTACAACTTGGTTGCGTCCTCACTGCCTCTAATTTTCCAAAAGGCACACAACGGTATTGGGTTACAGGGTGTTTTCAATTTTCTTCTGCTCAATCTGCTGGCCTTTTTTTTCGATGGCAGGATCTGAAAGGAGAAGGGAGAAAAAAACAACAATCCAGACCCCCCACCCCTAACACATGCAAAACATAACCACTAACAAATATGCAATTTTTCATTTTACTTCATTTTAAGCAATACCAGTTGCCTGGCTGTCCTGCTGATCCTCTGCCTCTAATACTTCTCACCTCTGAACTGAGTCCACCACAGGGTGGGGGGGGGGGTGTACAAATAGAGGAAGAGAGCTGGAACAGAGTCACAGGGGGTACAAACGGAGGCACAGAGGGGGTACAGAGACACAGGAGGTACAAAAAAAGGCACGGGGGTATAAAAAAGGCATAGCAGGTACACACAGAGGTACAGAGGCACAAGGGGTACAAACTGAGGTACAGGAGGTACAAACCTGGGTGAGGGTTACAAAAAGAGGCACAGGGGTGTACAAATGGAGGCACAGGGGGTACAAATAGAGACACAGGGAGTACAAAAAGAGGCAGAGTGGGTACAAACAAAGTTACAGAGTCACAGGGGGGGGCAGGGGCACAGGAGGTACAAACAGAGACACAGGGTACAAAAAGAGGCATAGTGGGTACACACAGAGGTACAGAGGCACAAGGGGTACAAACTGAGGTACAGGGGGTACAAATAGAGGCACAGGTAGTACAAAAAGAGGCAAGTGGGTACAAACAGAAGCACAGGGGTACAAATAGAGGCACAGAGGGGTACAAGCAGAGGCACTGGGTGTAAAAACCAAAGGCACAGAGTAGGTACAGAGGCACAGGGGTACTAACAGAGACAGAGAGGGGTTACAGAGCACGGGGGGGGGGGGGGGGGTACAAGCAGAGGTACACAGAGGGGGTACAAACAGAGGTGGGGACATAGAAGAATGAACCTACAGTCCCTATCTTGTTCGGTAACCAGGGACTATCTGTACATTAAATAAACCAGAAACATCTCAATAGTGAAGTGAATGAAGCTAGATGAACTTTTGACCTTAATGAAAAACCTTTAATATCTCAAAAACGATGACAGATAGAACGGTGATTTTTGCAGCACAAATGAGCACAAACCCAGCACTAACCAACGACACCACTTTCGTGTCTGTACGCTGTTGTAGGGGGGCTGGGTGAACTTTTGACCCTTATAAAAAACCTTTAATATCTGAAAAATGATAACAGATAGAACGGTGATTTTTGCAGCACAAATGAGCACAAACCCAGCACTAACCAAGGACACCACTTTCGTGTCCGTGCGCTGTTGTAGGGGGGCTGGGTGATGTCATAGTTTCGAAAAAAATAATTGCTATTATCTTTAAAACAAAAGCAGCACAAATGTTTATTTTTGTGGCACAAACGGGCACAAACGTAGCACTAACCAAACATGCTAGAACTTTTATTTGTGCTGATTGTAGGGGGGCCAACTTCACACAGCCTCAAAATGAGGAAGCCTTTAACATGTTTAGTACAATGTGGGGCTGCTGGGATATCAGCTATGAACGCCCCCTAGTGAGCAGGCATACTTATTGTTCAGATAGATATTTAAAGGGAACCAGAGACGAAGCACCCTCATGTATTTTACTACATACATCAGTGGGAACATTAGAGAAAACACCTACCCTGCTCTCTGTTTCATCCTCACTGCTAAAAGTGTCTGTTATCAGCTGTGATAAGAATCCTGGACTGAGCATTCAGTCTGGCTTTGCTGGGAATGATTATTGCTGAGTCATTATAGCAGAGCCACAAGGGGGCAGGCTTGGGCTTGAAAAGACACCAGCGAAGATAGACTCAGCTATAATCATTCCATAGCAAAGCCAGACTGAATGCTCAGTCGGGGATTCTTATCAGAGGTGATAACAGTCAGATTAAACAGAGAACAATGAAACAAAGAGCAGATTAGGTGTTTACTGTCATGTTCCCACTGATTTATAAGGTAAAATACATGAGGGTACTTCGTCTCTGGTTCTCTTTAAACGCAATGATTATATTTGTTTACTTCTATTCACAATTCACTCTGATGTAACGCTTTCTGCGTGAGGCTCGTTGGCTTTTGCGTATAAAATGACTTTGCTTATCTCTTCAATAAAACATTGAAACAAAAAAAACATAAATGTGACTCTATGATCTTTTTGTTAAATAATTAAAAAAAAATTCTTACTTTAACATATTCCTTCCTTGCAGCATCGTAGCTGCAATCAGCGGCAGACCTCTAGCATCAGTGACGCCTTCCATCCTATAGCTATAACTATTTGACAGTTATATGCAACGGTCCTTTCTGATACAATTTGGTATATCTGTTTATATAACTTTCTCTCTGGCTACTATATATGCCGCAGTAATTACCATCATTGCTGTAATGAAATCCTTATGTAACTCTATGATTGTTATTTAAATAATAAAAGAGTTGTTTAAATAATAAAAATAAATAATAATAAGCCAGAGGCTCCCAGCATCCTGTATGTAAACCCAGCTCAGTATTGTAATGTAATCAGGCAATCCCAGCATCCTCTGTCTATACCCAGCTGAGTAGTGTGAGGTCATCAGGTAATATCAGCATCCTGTATGTATACCCAGCTGAGTATTGTGAGGTCAACAGGTAATCCCAGCATCCTGTATTTATATACCCAGCTCAGTATTGTGAGGTCATCAGGCGATCTCAGCATCCTCTGTCTATACCCAGCTGAGTATTGTGAGGTCATCAGGCAATCCCAGCATCCTCTGTCTATACCCAGCTGAGTATTGTGAGGTCATCAGGCAATCCCAGCATCCTCTGTCTATACCCAGCTGAGTATTGTGAGGTCATCAGGTGGGAAAAAACAACTGTAACCGATCAGTCAAGTTTTCATCTGGAAAGACAATTTACAGCACGTCAGCATTGTTTGCATTTCGTTGATAGTCTATTCTGTACTAAGGATGTGATTAGATTTGTCTACCTCTTTTCATAATTCACACTGGTGTATCGCTTCCTGCTTGAGGTTCATTGGCTTTTCTTATATAATGACTTTGATAATCTTTTCAATAAAACATTGAAACGAATATATATATATATATATATATATATATATATATATATATATATATATATATGTGTGACTCTATGATCTTTTTTAATAGCTATTTGACAGTTATATATAACTGTCATTTCTCATATCATTTGGTATAGCTGTTTACATAACTACTCTCTGGCTACTATATATGTCGCTTTAATTACCATAATTGCTGGATTTAAATCCTCATGTGACTTTACGATTGATGTTTACATAATAAAAAAAAACAATAATTACTAACACATTCCTTCCTTCTTCGGGTTGCGGCATCGGAGCTGCGATCAGCGGCAGAGGAGCCCCGCTCAGCTCGAAGTCTGTAGGCAAGTGCCTCGCTCCTGCAGCGGAGCTTCCTTATAAAGCCACAGAGCGGACCACGTTGAGAACAGACACATCCTCCGCGCGCCGCTGCGCCAGAGTTGTGCTTCTTCTCCCGCCTCCTCGCGGGTTTTCAGGCGATCAGCGACCCCCAAACCCGGGACCCCCGGCGCCTCTCCATCTCCGGACTCCCCCCTGATGACCCGAACAGGAATGCCGCCACTTTCATGAGGAAATCCCCACGATCCATGGGCGCCCCTGGTGGTCACAGCGCTAGCGGCGGGGAGGCGGCTGCTCGGGGGCAGATTGCGGGGGTGATAAGAGGGCAGAGAGAGGAGATCGCTGCTGGGGGTGGAGGAGGGGTCTCTGGCAGACACGTGTTCTGTCATTCGGAGCCTCCAGGGGGCGGTGATGGGAGGCTATGAGCGTGTGATGTGACCGGAGAAGCACAGTCTGTCACGTGACCCCGGAGCTGCAAGTAGATGGGGATGTCGGCACTGCCCCTCGGCCACGAGAAGCTCCGCCCCTCATTCGCGGTAAGCCCCGCCCCCTCGCGCGGTAAGCTCCGCCCACTAACCACGGTAATCTCCTCCCACCAACCACGGTAAACTCCTCCCACCACATACGGGGAAAACACTTCAGGTAGAAGTAGTGAGGTAAGCAGGCAATATGGTGCCTACCCTGACAGACCTCTCCCCCCCAGCTCCCATACTGACCTCAATCCACCCCAGCATCCACCTGACCTCTCCTCCCATATTACCCCTCTACACTCACACTGACCCCCCCCCCCCCCCCCAGTACCCACACTGACCTCTCCTCACATATTACCCCTCTACACTCACACTGACCCCCTCTCCAGTACCCACACTGACCTCTCCTCACATATTACCCCTCTACACTCACACTGACCCCCTCTCCAGTACCCACACTGACCTCTCCTCCCATATTACCCCTCTACACTCACACTGACCCCCTCTCCAGTACCCACACTGACCTCTCCTCACATATTACCTCTCTACACTCACACTGACCACCCCTCCCCAATACTCACACTGATCTCTCCTCACATACCCCCCTCACCCACACTGACAGCCCCTTCTCCCTAGTGTCCACACTGACCTCAACTCTCCCTGGCACCCACAATGACCTCTCCTCCTCCAGCACCCGCACTTACCCCCCCCCCCATCACCCACACTCAGTGGCGTAGCTTAGGAGCTAGGGGCCCTGGTGCAAATTATACATGCCCCCCCAGCACTTTATACATAACAAATGATACGGTTAGGCATCAGTTGATATGGTTAGGCATCAGGTAGGGTGTCTGTGCAGGGGGGGGGGGGGGTGGCATTAGGTGTCAGGTAGGATGTTTGTGGTGAGAGAGGGGTTAGGGTTAGGCTTCAGGTAGGGTGTTTGGGCGGGGGTGGTTAGGGTTAGGCATCAGGTAGGGTGTTTGTGCGGGGGAAGGGTTGCATTAGGTGTCAGGTAGGATGTTTGTGGTGAGAGGGAGGTTAGAGTTAGGCATCAGGTAGGGTGTTTGTGTGTGTGTTAGGGGTGGATAGTTAGAGTTAGGCATCAGATAGGGTGTTTGTGTGTGTGTTGGGGGTGGATAGTTGGAGTTAGGCATCAGGTAGGGTGTTTGTGCGGGACGGTGGTGTTAGGTGTCAGGTTGGGGGGTGTTCGATTAGGGTAAGGCATCAGGTAGGGTGTTTGTTCGGGGGGATGGTTAGTGTTAGGTATCAGGTAGGGTGTTTGTGCGGGGGAGGATTGCATTAGGTGTCAGGTAGGATGTTTGTGGTGAGAGGGGGGGTTAGTGTTAGGCATCAGGTAGGGTGTTTGTGCGGGGCGGTGGTGTTAGGTGTCAGGTTGGGGGTGTTCGATTAGGGTAAGGCATCAGGTAGTGTGTTTGTTCGGGGAGGATGGTTAGTGTTAGGTATCAGGTAGGGTGTTTGTGCGGGGGAGGATTGCATTAGGTGTCAGGTAGGATGTTTGTGGTGAGAGGGGGGGGGTTAGTGTTAGGCATCAGGTAGGGTGTTTGTGCGGGGTGGTGGTGTTGGGTGTCAGGTTGGGTGTTGGGGGGTGTTCGGTTAGGGTAAGGCATCAGGTAGGGTGTTTGTGCGGGGAGGATGGTTAGAGTTAGGCATCAGGTAGGGTGTTTGTGCGGGGCGGTGGTGTTAGGTGTCAGGTTGGGGGTGTTCGGTTAGGGTAAGGCATCAGGTAGGGTGTTTGTGCGGGGAGGATGGTTAGTGTTAGGTATCAGGTAGGGTGTTTGTGCAGGGGGGGTTAGGCATCAGGTAGTGCAATTGTGGGGGGGGGCGGATAGGTTTAGGCGTTAGGTACAGAGTTTGCGTGGGGGGGCTGGTTAGGGTTAGGCATCAGGGGGAAGGGTTCTGTGTGAGGGCAGGATTAGGTTTAGCTTTAGTAAAATATCAGAATTTATTACCAATATTTGACAAACCTTCTTTACACTTTAATGGTAGAATATTGGTACATTTACTGATAATCTACTATCAGCATTCCTGAAGGGCCAAAATATCCCATTAATTACGTACATCTGCATTTTCCATATGGGCTAACGTGCTGTATATTATATAAATATGGTATAATGTGCTGCATTTGATATGTTGGTTAACGGTCTGCATTTTCTGTATGGGCTAATGTGCTGCGTTTTCTTTATAGGTTAACATGCTCTATTTTCTATATGGGATAATGTACTGCATTTTCTATATAGGTTAACATGCTGCATTTTCTATATGCGCTATTGTGCTGCGTTCTCTATATAGGATACTATTCTGCATTTTCCATTTGGGATAGCATCATGCATTTTCTGTATGGGCTACCATACTGCATTTTCTACATGGGCTACCATACAAAATTTTTCTATATGGGCCAACATGCTGAATTTTCTATATGGTCTAATGTGCTGCATTTTCTATATGGGCTAACATGCTGCATTTTCTATATAGGCTAACATGCTGCATTTTCTATATTGGCTAACATGCTGTATTTTCTATATGGGCTAACATGCTGCATTTCCTATATGGGCTAACATGCTGCATTTTCTATATGGGCTAACATACTGCATTTTCTATATGGGCTAACATGCTGCATTTTCTGCATGGGCTAACTTGCTAAATTTTGTATATGGTCTAACATGCTGCATTTTCCATATGGGCTTTATAAATTGGCTAACATGCTGCATTTATATATATTGTCCAACATGCTCCATTTTATACATGGGCTAACGTGCTGCATTTTCTATATGGGCTAACGTGCTCCGTTTTCTAAATGGGCTAACATGCTGCATTTTATACATATACAGTATGTGTGAACTTGTGATGCATTTCATATATGGGGGAATGTGTGCCCCTTTTCATATATGGGCTAACATGTGTCACATTTTATATGTGTAATAATGTGTGCAGTGTTTCATATAAACGTGTGCCACATTTCATATTCAGGGTAACCAGGGCTGTGGAGTCCATGTGGTACATTTCGTATGTGCCGTAATGGTTGCTGCATTTCATACATGGAGTAATGATTTCTGAATTTCATATGTGGGGTAATGATTACTACAATACTAACCAATGGGCTAGGGCTGCCATAAAAGGGCCACTAGGTTGTGTTTTCCCTCCAGTCCAAAAGGTCCCAATGCTACACTGGAGTAGAATGCTGGAGGGAAGCAACATCCCTCTCCTGGCTCTTTCTAGCTATGCACAGCACCTACCGTGTTCTCTCCCATCCTCAGCACTAACAGTGACCCTGCCTCCCCATCACCCAGACAAACCTCTCCTTCCCCAGCGACACTGTGCAATGACAAGGAAGGCTGATTTGTTGTGATTATTCATCAATATGAGTCATACACTTGCAGATCGATCTGGAGGATAGATGTCAGATCATCAGAATTTAGCAGCAGTGTAGGAGCTTAATGATGTAAATATGGAGTGAAGGTTAAACATGCTCTTATGCGCAGCAGGAATCAAACTTTACCCATTACCAGCATGAATAACCTTCAGTGCACAGTTACATCGACATTCCATACATGATTTTGACTATACTTGGCACTCCAGGCAAGGCAACCTGTGTCACACCCACCCAGGATGCGCAAACACAATATGCCACTAATAGGCAACCTGTGTCACCCCCACCCAGCATGCGCACACAATATGCCACTAATAGGCAACCTGTGTCACCCCCACCCAGGATGCGCAAACACAATATGCCACTAATAGGCAACCTGTGTCACCCCCACCCAGCATGCGCACACAATATGCCACTAATAGGCAACCTGTGTCACCCCCACCCAGCAAGCGCACACAATATGCCACTAATAGGCAGCCTGTGTCACCCCCCTCCCCAGCATGCGCACACAATAAGCCACTAAAAGGCAACCTGTGTCACCCCCACCTAGCATGCGCACACAATATGCCACTAATAGGCAACCTGTGTCACCCCCACCCAGCATGCGCACACAATATGCCACTAATAGGCAACCTGTGTCACCCCCACCCAGCATGTGCACACAATATGCCACTAATAGGCAGCCTGTGTCACCCCCACCCAGCATGTGCACACAATATGCCACTAATAGGCAACCTGTGTCACCCCCACCCAGCATGTGCACACAATATACCACTAATAGGCAGCCTGTGTCACCCCCACCCGGCATGCGCACACAATATGCCACTAATAGGCAGCCTGTGTCACCCCCACCCAGCATGCGCACACAATATGCCACTAATAGGCAACCTGTGTCACCCCCACCCAGCATGGGCACACAATATGCCACTAATAGGCAGCCTGTGTCACCCCCACCCAGCATGTGCACACAATATTCCACTAGAACGCAACCTGTGTCACCCCCACCCAGCATGCGCACACAATAAGCCACTAAAAGGCAACCTGTGTCACCCCCACCCAGCATGCGCACACAATATGCCACTAATAGGCAGCCTGTGTCACCCCCACCCAGCATGTGCGCACAATATGCCACTAATAGGCAGACTATGTCACCCCCACCCAGCATGCGCACACAATATGCCACTAATAGGCAACCTGTGTCACCCCCACCCAGCATGCGCACACACAATATGCCACTAATAGGCAGCCTGTGTCACCCCCACCCAGCATGTGCACACAATATGCCACTAATAGGCAGCCTGTGTCACCCCCACCCAGCATGTGCACACAATATGCCACTAATAGGCAGCCTGTGTCACCCCCACCCAGCATGTGCACACACTATGCCACTAATAGGCAGCCTGTGTCACCCCCACCCAGCATGCACACACAATATGCCACTAATAGGCAGCCTGTGTCACCCCGACCCAGCATGCGCACACAATATTCCACTAATAGGCAGCCTGTGTCACCCCCACCCAGCATGTGCACACAATATGCCACTAATAGGCAGACTATGTCACCCCCACCCAGCATGTGCACACAATATGCCACTAATAGGCAGCCTGTGTCACCCCCACCCAGCATGTGCGCACAATATGCCACTAATAGGCAGACTATGTCACCCCCACCCAGCATGTGCACACAATATGCCACTAATAGGCAGCCTGTGTCACCCCCACCCAGCATGTGCACACAATATTCCACTAATAGGCAGCCTGTGTCACCCCCACCCAGCATGTGCACACAATATGCCACTAAAAAGGCAGCCTGTGTCACCCCCACCCAGCATGTGCACACACAATATGCCACTAATAGGCAGCCTATGTCACCCCCACCCAGCATGCGCACACACAATATGCCACTAATAGGCAGCCTGTCACCCCCACCCAGCATGCGCACACAATATGCCACTAATAGGCAGCCTGTGTCACCCGCACCCAGCATGCGCACACAATATTCCACTAATAGGCAGCCTGTGTCACCCCCACCCAGCATGTGCACACAATATTTCACTAATAGGCAGCCTGTGTCACCCCCACCCAGCATGTGCACACAATATGCCACTAATAGGCAACCTGTGTCACCCCCACCCAGCATGTGCACACAATATGCCACTAATAGGCAACCTGTGTCACCCCCACCCAGCATGTGCACACAATATGCCACTAATAGGCAGCCTGTGTCACCCCCACCCAGCATGAGCACACAATATTCCACTAAAAGGCAACCTGTGTCACCCCCACCCAGCATGCGCACACAATATGCCAATAATAGGCAGCCTGTGTCACCCCCACCCAGCATGCGCACACAATATGCCACTAAAAGGCAACCTATGTCACCCCCACCCAGCATGTGCACACACTATGCCACTAATAGGCAGCCTGTGTCACCCCCCTCCCCAGCATGCGCACACAATATGCCACTAATAGGCAGCCTGTGTCAACCCCACCCAGCATGCGCACACAATATGCCACTAATAGGCAGCCTGTGTCACCCCCACCCAGCATGCGCACACAATATGCCACTAAAAGGCAACCTGTGTCACCCCCACCCAGGATGCGCACACAATATGCCACTAATAGGCAGCCTGTGTCACCCCCACCCAGCATGCGCACACAATACCACAATATCCCAATCTGTAGCTGATACCCCCTTTCCCGTGAGAAATCTTTACATTTTCTCAAATATCATCAAAGACATCTGTATGGCTGATGTTGTGGTGTAAACCCTCCCACAGTGTGTTGTCAGGACCATGGCCATGACTGTGAACCTTGATGCATTGTGGGAAATAATGTTTATTTTCCAACTACCAAGCAAGCTGCATCTCCTTCTGCATAGAAATCCCAGTAAACAAACAATCTGCAGAGATCACCTGGCAGTACTAAAGATGTCACCACCAGGGATACATTTCAGAATGTAACTCCGGGAGAGGAAAGACTACAATGGACGAACTTTGACTAAATAATCTATAAAACGCTTTCTGACTTGAGATGGTTAAGGAGATGCTAATAATTTCGGATTACATGCAAAATGTATGTGACTTGAAATTGTGCCAATCAAATTCAACAGGAAGTGCATCTGATTAGCCCAATGTCAAGCCGCGTATAGCGTTCATTAAATTTACACGCTAGTCTGAAAAATTAACATCTCATTCGCCATCTCCAGGTCTGGCTAAATCTCCCACGGCCAGTGATACGAGACAGCCAACAGTACTGTATTTCTTATGTTAGTCTCCGCCACAGATGGCAACCTCTATACCTACTTTACATAGGCACATACTTGAAGTGCCAAGCACCTCCTATGTGACCGCCTGGATGGAGGAACTGCAGAGAACTTCACTTAATGGCAAACTATGGACCACAATTATCTTAAATAAAATGAAATGGCACCAAACTCCAGTTATGCTAAACCAAATATATCTATATGTTACCCTAAGGGCCCTTTTACACTTAATCAGTTGCTCTCAGTTAAAACGGAAAGAAAACTGATTTTTAAAGTAAGTCCCATGTTTTCCTATGGCACCTTTCACACTTAATGCGTTTTAACTGAAATATTCTTCTCAATGCACTGCTATGGAAAAAACGCGTACCGACGCGCACTAACGCGTACTAACGCACACTAACGCATACCAACTGATTAAGTGTAAAAGGGCCCTTAGATCATTTACGGTGGAAAAAGTTGTGCTTGTTATTACAATGTCCAATAACTTTTCCTTAGGTGGCAGAGGCAAACACAGAGGTAAGTTCATATTGGAACCACATACCTCTGTGTTGTCTGTTCCTCTCCTCAATTTCAAATAATCACTTCTTGACAAGTTAGACTTTTGGCGCAAGTCAAACCCTCGGACAGGAAGAGGCGGGCTTGCTGCGATATTCCTTCTTATCACCCTCCCCTTCCTGCCCTTTTTCTGCCTCATTCACTCCCCTTAATGTAATAGGAGGGAGCATGGCAGCAAACTTGCCTTTTCTCATCTGAAATGTCACTTTGGCCAAACATTTTTTTTTTTTTTTAAGTGTGACTACAGGAATGGAGGTGAATGGGGAGAGGAACAGACAACGCACAGAGGTTTATGGATCAAGCATGAATAAACCTCTATGCTTGCCCTAAGTAGCTTTGTCTCAGGTCAAGTATACTTAAAGGACACCAGATGTGAAAATAGTAACAGAAACAGAAGGGACAGGCATATAATCTTACCTGTCCTGATGCCTGTCGCTCCACCCGTTCTCCTTTTTGCCCCCTGTATGTTGTCTAAAAGCCCCCCAGGACCCTCTTTCGGGTCGCCAGAGGTGGGCTTTACCATGCAGGTGCTGGCCGGGCTGCAAGCGTAATACACGCACCTGTGGCCGGTAGTGCTCTGCGCAAGCGTATTACATCACTACGACATGCACATGATGTCATTTAGGCATACTGCGGGGGGCAGAAAGGAGAACGGGGGAAGCGACAGGCAAGAGTATATGCCTGTTCCCCCGGTTTCTGTTACTATTTTCACATCTGGTATGCTTTAAAGTGTACCAGAGAGGAGAAGCGTCTCAGGTTCCATACTTATCTGGTGCATCCTTAAGACCTCTCGTTTCTCGCCGTCTCCCCAGGTGGCTCCGGTCCCCAGCAATTAAGCCAGAAAGCCTGGCCGAATTCCGCATGCCTAGCCAGGCGCTCTCCCCATCTCGCTCCTGTGGCTGGGAGAACTCTGCACTTGTGCAGTACTACTGTGCAGGCGCAGAATGCTCCCGGGGGGAGCATGACAGGAGATTGTGCCTGGCTGGGCCACGCATGCGTTACGAAGTGTGACTCGGCCAGGCTTTTGGGCTTAATTGCCAGAGACCAGATCCACCCGGGGAGATGACGAGGGGCAGGCAGCCTTAAGGAAGCCCCAGGTGAGTATGGAACCTGAGATGCTTCTCATCTCGGGTACACTTTAAAGCAAATCTGTAGTGATGTGTTAAAAAACAGCTGATATTTACCTATAGAGAGGGAAGGTTCTGGATCCTATAGAGCCTTCACTGTTCCCTCTATAGCGCTCTCCCCCGTGAGGTTACACCACCTCTGGAAACCTTTAGAAGGCTTCAGGAGTACTTGTGTCCCCGAATGCTCCCGAAGAGGTGCAGCTCCGTACTGCACATGTGTGAGTAAGCACCCATGCATGTCCAGTGCGGAACTGCCCGTCTTCAGGAGCACTTGGGGACACTGGCCCCCTAAGCCTTCCGAGGGTCCCCAAACGTGAATTTGACTAGTTGGTTGATTACCTGCATCAGGGTTAATTGTGCTGGACCGAGGTTACAGGGAAGGCTAAATTGGATCCAGGGCGTTCCCTCTTCACAGGTAAGTATCAACACCCTCCTCATTTCAGTATCATTTTAAAACAGGCCTAGAAGTTACTTTAAAGTTCAACTTATTGGCCTCTAAGAAAAGGAGGATGTATGTAGGACTTCTTATTGCCTTTTGCTGTAGCTTATAATTGGCCTCGGACTACTCGGACAGCTCTCCTTGTTGAACAGTTGAATGTGTGGATAGATTTGATCGTGCAGGTTCATCACCTAATGTTTCAGCTACTGCTCATGAATGTCTCAGGGTTGGGTGCCCAGACTGGAGTCTCTCCATAAACAAGCAGACACAAACTCTTTGTAATTATGTATGGGGGTAACTGGAGCATCTTGTGTGGTGGGTCCAGTAAGCAATAATTGTTATTGTAAAGCTGCTGTTATGTATTCTGTTGGTGGAGAATATGTGCCATTCCCCCTCGGGCTGCTTTTATGATAGTTTTAGCTATATGCCTTGCTTGTTCAGGTGAGCTCTTTATCGTTTAATTGGATAAAAATTTCTGAAATAAAATATGGATTTATTTAACCAGCTTCCTTGTCACTAATTCTAGAAGGTGACAGTTGTCCTTTGCTGTGAGGAGTTGAAGCAATTTTAGTTATCTGGAGTCGAAGTTGGTAGTTTTATTAACTGAGGAGTCGTATGATTTTTGCACTGACTCCACAGCCCTGGTCCTGTACATATTATTATTTAGTATTTATATATAGCGCCGACATCTTCCGCAGCACTGTACAGAGTATATTGTCTTATCATTTCACTGTCCCTCAGAGGGGCTCACAATCTAGTCATATGTCTATGTATGTATTGTGTAGTGTCTGTATCCTAAGCTAGGGCCAATTAACTTATCTTTATGTTTTTGGAATGTGGGAGGAAACCGGAGTGCCCGGAGGAAACCAATGCAGACACAGAGAGAACAAACAAACTCATTGCAGTAAGACGAGAGCGCTAACCACTACCCTGCCGTGCTGTTGTGGCATTTCTAGCAATTGTGTATTTAAAGTGTACCAGAGACGAGAAGCATCTCAGGTTCCATACTTACCTGGGGCTTCCTTAAGCCCCCTTGAGGCCGCTCGTGCTTCGCCATCTCTCCGGGAGGCTCCTGTCCCAGCAATTCAGCCTGAAAGTCTGGCTGAGCCACGTTTCATCGTGCATGCATGGCCAGGCTAGGCGCGCTTCTCTGTCACGCTCCCGTCCCTGGAAGCATCCTGCGCTGTACTACTGCGCAGGTGCACAACAATCCCGGGGGGAGCGCACCTGGCCACACATTTGTGATAAAGGGCGAGTCAGCAATTGTTCGGGCTGAATTGCGGACAACAGGAGCCAATCGGGGAAACTGCAGGGACTGAGCGGCCTAATGCTGGGAATACAGAATGAGATTCTTCTGCAGATTTACTGCCAGATAGATGTTCCAATTTTTCTGATCGTTTTTCCGATTGATTTCCATTCACTTCTATGAGAAATCGGACATGTCGGAAATTATCTATCGAAAACATCTATCTGCCAAAAAATCTCAGTGTATTCCCAACATTAAGGATGCTTAATGTATACCAGAGATGACGCTAAAAAAAAAAAATTCATACATACCTTGGGCTTCCTCCTGGCCCCTCTGGCCTGATCGCTCCCACACTGCCGTCCTTCACCTCCTGGATCTTCCACAAGGACTCCCGTTATCTTTGGCCAGTCGGTGCATGCGCAGTGCGGCAGCACACGCTCCCCCGTCTCGCTCCCGCAGCTCCCCCCATGACGGGAGCGGCTCAGGTGCGCTTGGCTGGACATGCGCAGTAAGCCCTGACTGCCAAAGATAACAGGAGCATTTACGGAAGATGCAGGAGACTGAGGAGGGCACCGAGGGGGGGAGGGGGCTGGAGGAAGCCCCCAGGTATGTATGCTTTTGTGTGTGTGTGTGTGTGTGTGTGATCTCAGGTTTCCTTTAAAGAGACACTGAAGTGTTTCCCCCCCCCCCCCTCCCTTTTTTATACTTTAATTATCATCAGCATAAAATGCTGATTGATTTGCCGCATCCCCGCTTCAAAACGAGTATTTCTTCACTCAAATGTCCGCACTATCTTCCATGATCAAACTGGTTGCAGAATTTGCTACCAGGAAGAGGAAAAGCTGTGTTCAGTAGCTTTGCCTCTTCACCAGTCAATCGCTGTAAATCTCTGCCACTCTCCACCCCTCTCTGCCCCCTTTCAGCGTGTGCCATGCACAGTGGGTGGAAGTGCGCATGCGTGCAACCCTCCCTAACTCTGTGCACATAGGAGCAGTGAGGCGCACTACGACGTGCGGCGTGCGTGCACATAAGCGGGGCTGTACAGAGGGACGCAGAGAAGGAATGGCCGTGACCAGGATGTTGTACAGGGGTTGCGGCCATCTAATTCCAGGAAGTACCGTTTTTTCAAAGTGGTTGGCGGCAACCAGAGCAGCGCTAAGGGGGGCATTTACATTATAATAAATAGCACTGTTGAAAAATGTATTTAGTAACGCAAACAAGAATCATTTCAGATTCTCTTTAACCACTTCAGGACCGGCCGCCCAACCCCCCTTAAAGGACTTACGAGCCCAACACGGTAAAAAAAGGTCTGTACCTGTATGACGTTGGAAGGCACGGAGGACGCCATCCGTGCCCTCCGTGCAGCTCCGCCGGGTCCCCGCTGCTTAGCCTCCCCCTGGCCCGGGTCGGGCTCCCCTGCCTCCTCAAATATGGCCGCCGGAGGAGGCCGCGGCTGCGCAGTCCGCACCGCCGCGGCTGCGCAGCTCTAGGGCCTCCATCCCCGATCCATGCTACGTAGCGTGGATCGGGGAGGGAGGCCCTAGAGCTGCACAGTCCGCATCGCCGCGGCCTCCTCCGGCGGCCATATTTGAGGAGGCAGGGGAGCCCGACCCGGGCTGTGGGGTCGGGGTCCGGCCGAGGGGAGGCTAAGCAATGGGGACCCGGCGGAGCTGCACGGAGGGCGCGGATGGCGTCCTCCGTGCCTTCCAATGTCATACAGGTACAGACCTTTTTTTACCGTGTTGGGCTCGTAAGTCCTTTAAGGACCAGGGCAATTTGCATGGAGGGGGAGGGGAAGGGCGCGCTTGGGGGTCGGGCGGCCGGTTCCCGTCTGTGGCTGGCTGGGCATGGTGTCCCCCATGGAGGCAGGTGTCCCCCCTGTAGCTGGCAGCCATCACTCACCTTCCAGGCTCCAGCGATGAGCCGCAGTAGCCACCTCTTCTCCAGCCGGGATCTCCGCTCCAAATGACGCTCAGGTCCAGGTCACGGCCTGATGACGTCATCAAGTCGGGACCCCGGCGCTGACGTCAGACGGAGCAGAGATGCCGGCCAGAGCAGAGGGGGCGCCGATCGTCGCTGGAACGGCACGGAGGTGAGTGGATCCTCTTCTTTTTTCCCCTACCGCCGCAGCTGTCAAAGTGATCACTACGATCCGACGGCGATCGTAGTGATCACGTGATCAGCAACCATACGCGATGGCTGCTGATCACTAGGGGGAGATGCCAGCTGTCATATGACAGCTTAATCTCCCCCGCCGGGTGCGCACGATCGCGTCGGGACGGTTTGTTAGCGCAGACGTTGAATCAACGTCCGGTCAGAACAGTAGCACCACCTGCTGGACGTTGATTCATCGTCCGTGGTCCCCAACAGGTTAAGGAGGCCCCAGATAAGTATGGTACCTGAGCTTCTCGTCTCAGGTACACTTTACACTTTTAACATTGGAACTGGGGCGTAATTAGAAATCACTGGACCCCCTGCAAAAATTTGGATGGGGCCCCCTCCCCCCTTACTTTCTGCACAGGTAAATTGAGGACCAATGTTATTCAAATGGCTAGTGCACACATGAATGTGTTTTCCCCATGCAGATAAAAACAGCAGTGAAGCACTGCACGCATTTTTTCTATCAATTACTTTAGCTTCTGTGATAAAAGGTGCATGCTTTCACACATACAGACACACATGGTGTACAGAAAATGCAGACAGAAAACCGACAGACGAGTGTACTCCCAGCCTCAGTTTATTGCACTTACTCTGTCCATCTCTGATGGAGCAGAACTGGCTCTGCAGAGTTCTCCAGCATCACTACAGTACAGAGCACTTGGGGAAGGGTAGAGAGGTTGGGGACCAGGCGCCGTACACAAGAGCCTGCTGCACACTGAATAGAGACTGTCCACTAATCTTTGTCTGCGAAACTTTGTATGGTTCCTGATCAATGGCTGAGCAGATGCAGTCATTAGAATAATTGTGCAGAGAACAGAAAGTGTTTTCTCTCTGTGCCCTTAGTTGTCAGTCTCTAATGGCAGGGAAAATAAACTTCTCCCCCCAAGGGGCCTCCTGTGGCTTCTGGGCTCCCCTGCGGCTGCAACCCTTGTAGGGTTGATTGTTACGCCCCTGCATTGGAATGCTTATAAACGCACTGATACATTTTTTTTTGCACTATGTCATAAACATTTTTTGTGCAAAGTGCTCTCAAAACAAGTTGCTCTCAATCCAAGGTTTTGCTGTACAGTATTTCTAGTTATAAACTATAGTGGATAGCAATTTACAGACTCTGTACTTTTGCATTGAAGCTTAAAGTGAATGTTTACCGGTTAAAAAAAGAAAAAGTCAGATACTCACCTAAGGAGAGGAAAGGCTCGGTCCTAATGAGCCTTCCCTCTCCTCTCCCGGTGCCCGGTCCCGCGCAGGATCCCCCGTGGCAGTATTCGACCAATTCGGTCAAATACTGCCACTTCCGCATGCCGAAGGGACCTTTCGGAAGCCTTCGGGAGCACTCGGGCTCCCGATGACGCGGCCGCTCCATACTACGCATGCGCGAGCACCCTCTATGACGCGCTCGCGCGTACGTAGTATGGAGCGGCCCGTCTTTGGAAACCCGAGTGCTCCCGAAGACCTCCGAAGTTCCTGCGGCGGCGGACGCGAACGGGGGAGCCAGCGCAGCACCGAGGGCCCTGGGAGAGGAGAGGGAAGGCTCATTAGGACCGAGCCTTCCCTCTCCTTAGGTGAGTATCTGACTTTTTCTTTTTTTTAACCGGTACCCATTGGCTTTAATCGCTCCAAAAATGCTACAGGACACGCGATTGCAATTTGAGGAAAATTGGTCCTGTGGAATCATCCCAATTGCCTTTCATTAGCCTTGTGCTTTTGGAATTACCATTGATTCCAAAGCATGGCTGAAACAGCTTCTGTAGGTTCCAGCCCTTAAAACAAACCTGTACCGAAATTAAACATATGAGATAAACTGTATGTGTAGTACAGCTAAGAAATAGAACATTAGTAGTAAAGAAAAAAAAGTATCATGTTTTCCAGTACACGAAGAGTTATAAAACCTCCAGTCAGGGCCGGGACGAGGCAGAGGCAAGAGAGGCTCCAGCCTCAGGGCGCAGTGGAGGAGGGGGCGCACAACTCACTCAACTATCATTCCCCTATTGTGTTTGAAGCAGAAAGAAATAAGAAAAGGGGATGCATGGCAGTGACTGCAAGCCAGATAACTGGAGATTAATATGTTGGGGGTCCTGGGGCGCCTCTTAGTCTAATAGCAATCAGTGTGTGATGGCTGGTGTGGGAGGGATGGGGGCGCACTTTGGTGTCTCAGCCTTGGGTGCTGAAGGACCTCGTCCCGGCTCTGCCTCCAGTTATCTATACAAAATAGCTTATCTGAGCTCTTCGGATACAGTCCTGTTTTCTGAAGCACTTAAACAGCAGAGAAACTGTGAGAGACAGCTTGAGATAAGGGTTTACTGCAGGAAAGTTAAAATAGTCATTATTTCTGCTTTGTTTTATAGGTTAAAAACACAATGGGGTTTCTAAACTGCAAATATAACAGAATGGTGCGATGTTATTAGAAAAAACCTATATAACAAAGTAAAAATATGAGACTCTTTTCTTAGCAACTAATGTTCTATTCATTATCCATTCTACACATACAGTTCATAGTATCATTATATATCATTTGATCACTGACTAATTTTACCACTGCCATGTAGTATGAGAGATTACCTACACAACCTGCTCATAGTATTCAAAATCTGTTGGCTCTCATTCTACATGGAGGTGGTAAAACTGGCCAGTCATTGGTCAATCAAAATTGGATGTGTGTACAAGGCTTAAAGGTGGCCACTAACGATACAATCGTTTTCATCCAATTTTACCAAAGCTATGTAGTATAAGGGTAAACTGGGTGCATATATTGAATGAGTAATTTAGGCAGTTACCTTATATTGCATAGAAATGGTAAGATTGGATGAAAAATATTGTATAGTTTGTGGCCAGCTCTTCCATACTTTATTATAACACTGTCATGTTTAGCAAAAAGACAACAAAACACAAAAACGCGACAATGCCATTTAAAAGTGGAAACAGTGGGGTTTATTTTGAAACATTAACATAGAAAAAGACATTTTTATATATATTAACAATATTGCATACCAAGTCCAAATGAGTTAAAGGGCAGCTGTAGTGAGAAGAATATAGAGGCTGCCATATGTATTTCCTTTTAAAGAGAACCTGAACTGAAAATAAAATAAAAAGTCAAAATAAACATACACAAAATATACCTGATTATGTGGTGATCTGCAGTATCACCAATAATACTAGTATACTGTAGCTAGAGGAGCTGGTGAGTACTATCTGCAACAACAGTGCTAGACCTCACCAGAGAAGCTGGTGGGTACTACCTGCAACAGTGTAGACGTATCCAGAGGAGCTGGAGGGTCTATCAACACAAATAACAATACATTTACCAGAGGAGCTGGGAAAGTACTAATAATGAGAGAACTAAAGAAGTTTGGCTAAACCTTACCAGAGGAGCTGGTAAGGTACTGACAGTACAAATGACTGAATAGTTAGACTAGACCTTGCCAGAGGAGCTGGCAAGGTAATACCAGCACAATTGTATATCAAGTAAAAAGAGGTATGGTGTGGCCACAATATTACTACGTGAGCTGATTTGTTAACATAGGTAAATGTCCTTCTGTTCTCCTGCAGCATCCACAGTTTGTAACAGGATTTGCCCTCAGACGTGTGCTCTGCACAAGAACATACAGAAAACTGACAAAATCTTTCAAAAAAAGAAAACAGCAAAAATGTCCGTGCCCCTTCCGTCTTGAAAAACAGTATATATTTGTGAAAATAGTGGCAAATCACATTGTCAGTACAAACTTTCTTGATGTGACATCAGTCAAACATTCATGGTGTGGAATAAGCGCTAGGCTTAGCTTACATGTCCCCCAGCGTGGAGCAGGATGAGCGATGTGGAGGTGGGTGTCAGGCACTGGGTAGGAGAGCGACGGCTGTTTCGCGTCTAAATGACGCTTGGTCACGCTGCGTACCACGCGTCATTTAGATGCGAAACGGCCGTCTGTTTTCTTTTTTTTGAAAGAATACCAGCAAAATTGACTGAATAGTTTAGCAAGACCTTGCCAGAGGAGCTGGCAAGGCACTATCAGTCACTGGAGCTTATATAAGAGCGTCTGAACCTCACCAGAGGAGCTGGTGGCTTCTAAAGGCCAGAGAACCTCACCAGTGGCTAGGGCCCACTGGTGAGTAGAGTAGTCAGACAGGCAAAGTACGATAACAGGCTGGCAGAGACAGTACCAAAACGGCAGGCAAGAGAGTACTTAATATCAGGCAGAGGTTCAGCAACTAAGGTCAGAAAGGCAGAGGTACAGAATCGTTTAGCAATAGCAAGGTCAGAGAGTAGCCAGAATCATACACAGGTTATCAGAAATACAATGTAATAATAACTAACTATAGATAGATGTATATCGCAAACACTGCATATACATCTATCATCAACTGGAACCTCACTAGGTCTGAGCGCTAACACGAGTGTATTCGCAACAGCAGACGAGTTGCCAATGATTAGTGAAGGCTTAAGAAGCCGAGGAGAGCCCAGCACCACGCCTCCTAACAATCAGCCAATCCGAGCAGCGTGAGTCACTGCTGACGTCAGCCGACCAGCAGGTCAGCTGACGCTCCTTCTTACAGCATAAAGGTCCTGTCTCCGCGTGCGCGATACAGAGACCCTATGAGCAAGAGACAATACCGTTCCCGGCGTGCTAGACGCCGCCGGAACGGATAAGGCCTGTGAACAGGGAACAAAGGCGGCTACGGGTATAACATGCGTATCCGCAGCCGCCAAGTTTACAGGTGTTAGAGCAGGGCAATCGGTCAACTCATGTTCCTCAAATGCTTCCACCAGAGGTCCCCACCATCTGGAACTCTTCTCTCATTGAGTCTATTTTGTTTCTGACCCTTCTTTGGTCAGTCCCTCAGAAACCTGGGAATGATCCTCGGATTCCTCTATGCCTACACACTAACTCTTGTCTTCTCTCTTTCCTTCAACTTCTTCTCTCTTTCCCTCCCCAATGGGTCTCCCGTCCTATAGCCTCACTTCTATGCTATCCTCTTTACATTAGACCTCCATGACTCCCCAAACCTTTAAAAAATTTTCACACAATGTCCAGGGATTCGGATCCCCCCTAGAAACGTTCCAAAGCCTTTACTTATTACAAAGCCTGCCAAGCAGACGTAATATGCTTACAGGAAACCAGACTAGACCAATCCTCCTGCCCCAAATACTTAAGTAGGCATTTCCCTTCAGCCTTCTTTGCCTGTGCCCGCTCTAAAGTCAGAGGGGTCACCATTACTTTCAAGAAACACTTCCCATTCATCTGCGCTAAACAAATTGCCAACCCCACAGGTAGATATCTCATCCTTATCAGTTCAATATATGATAGGGATGTAACTTTTGCCTCCTATTACGCCCCTAACGCCCACCAATCCAACTTTTACTCTCATTTCCTTCAGGTGCTTACACAGCACGGGATGGGACAAATTATTATTGCAGGGGACACTAACGTTACCCTTAATCCTAAATTAGACAGACAGAGGAACGCAACCTCTAGTCCTACCCCTGAAGCAACAGATCTTCATGGCTCTAGAATTAAGACACTACTCGACAAATATGGCTACGTCGATATCTGGAGGGAACTTCACCCCACCACCAAAGACCACCTTTTATTCAAAATGCCCACGATAGTTTTAGCCGCATAGACCACATATTTGTCCAACAACAATTCCTACATTTGGCCCCAGCAGCCAAAATACACCCACCCCCTGGTCTAACCACTCACCAATTTCCATCTGTTGCTCACTTTCATCCCTGAGCTCTAGAGAATTTCATTGGCGCCTCAACGACTCCATGCTTTCTAAAGAAGAGCTTATCAACCAACTAAAAGACAACGTTTCTGAATACTTTACCGACAACACAGGCTCTGTTTCCTCTTCATTGATTATGGGAAGCTCACAAGGACACTATTAGGGGTTCTCTGATTGGCATGGCCAGTGCATTTAAACATCAGCGTAACCAGAAAATCATCCATCTTACTGCTAAACTCAAAAGTTAGCCCCAATGTTAGCCAATTGTTATAACGAACTACGAGAAGGCAAACTTCCCATATAGTTTGCCCCAAAGGATCATGACAGGCCTTGTTAACATTGCATTATGTTCGCGTGTCTGTCCACGTTGGGCTTTTATTGAGGTGACTTTTTTTTCGATTCCCGGTGCTTGGGTGGGTGTTTTTGTGGTTAGCGGTTTTCTAAGCGTTTCTTCCAGAGCGGTTTTGTAATTCACTCCCTGACGCAAGTCAGGAAGTAAACTCTTTGACCTGGAAAAGAACAAATACAATGTATTTATTCTTAAAAATGCAAATGCAATCACCTTAATGCGCATTTTTGTATGCGTTTGCCGATTTTCCTAGACCTTCCATTGAGGTGGAATCGACCCAAAAATGAGACACGCATCGCTTTCCTAGCCGCACCGCGCACCGCGCACGACCTACGCTGATATGAACCTTCTCATTGACATTAATTGTCCACGTGGTCGGGGGGGGGCGTTTTTGAAAAGCACGGGCAAAAAAAGCCGAAAACGCCTGCAGTGTGAACAAGCCCTGACTCAGCAGAATAAATAGTCATGCTGCAAATCATGTGTGTCAGGATAAATGCAGAACATCCATCCATGCAGTCAGATAGGACAGACACAGCGGAATAGAGACCTCCTTGCAGTCAGACAAGACAGACACAGCGGAATAGTGACCTCCTTGCAGTCAGATAAGACAGACAAAGCAGAATAGTGACCTCCATGCAGTCAGATTGGACAGACACAGCAGAATAGAGAAATCAATGCAGTCAGATTGGACAGACACAGCGGAATAGAGACCTTCATGCAGTCGGATTGGACAGACACAGCGGAATAGAGACCTCCATGCAGTCAGATTGGACAGACAAAGCGGAATAGTGACCTCCATGCAATCAGATTGGACAGACACAGCGGAATAGTGACCTCCATGCAGTCAGATTGGACAGACAAAGCGGAATAGTGACCTCCATGCAGTCAGATTGGACAGACACAGCAGAATAGAGAATTCAATGCAGTCAGATTGGACAGACACAGCGGAATAGAGACCTCCATGCAGTCGGATTGGACAGACACAGCGGAATAGAGACCTCCATGCAGTCGGATTGGATAAACACCAGAATAGAGACCTCCATGCAGTCAGATAGATTGGACAGACACAGTGGAATAGAGAATTCAATGCAGTCAGATTGGACAGACACAGCAGACTAGAGACCTCCATGCAGTCAGATTTGACAGACACAGCGGAATACAGACATGCTGGGTGGGGGTGACACAGGCTGCCTATTAGTGGCATATTGTGTGCACATGCTGGGTGGGGGTGACACAGGCTGCCTATTAGTGGCATATTGTGTGTGCGCATGCTGGGTGGGGGTGACACAGGTTGCCTTTTAGTGGCTTATTGTGTGCGCATGCTGGGGAGGGGGGTGACACAGGCTGCCTATTAGTGGCTTATTGTGTGCACATGCTGGGTGGGGGTGACACAGGCTGCCTATTAGTGGAATATTGTGCGCGCATGCTGGGTGGGGGTGACACAGGCTGCCTATTAGTGGCATATTGTGTGCACATGCTGGGTGGGGGTGACACAGGCTGCCTATTAGTGGCATATTGTGTGCGCATGCTGGGTGGGGGTGACACAGGCTGCCTATTAGTGGTATATTGTGTGCACATGCTGGGTGGGGGTGACACAGGCTGCCTATTAGTGGAATATTGTGCGCACATGCTGGGTGGGGGTGACACAGGCTGCCTATTAGTGGCATATTGTGTGCGCATGCTGGGTGGGGGTGACACAGGCTGCCTATTAGTGGCATATTGTGTGCACATGCTGGGTGGGGGTGTGGGTGGGGGTGACACAGGCTGCCTATTAGTGGCATATTGTGTGCACATGCTGGGTGGGGGTGACACAGGCTGCCTATTAGTGGTATATTGTGTGCACATGCTGGGTGGGGGTGACACAGGCTGCCTATTAGTGGTATATTGTGTGCACATGCTGGGTGGGGGTGACACAGGCTGCCTATTAGTGGCATATTGTGCGCGCATGCTGGGTGGGGGTGACACAGGTTGCCTTTTAGTGGCTTATTGTGTGCGCATGCTGGGGAGGGGGGTGACACAGGCTGCCTATTAGTGGCTTATTGTGTGTGCATGCTGGGTGGGGGTGACACAGGCTGCCTATTAGTGGCATATTGTGTGCGCATGCTGGGTGGGGGTGACACAGGCTGCCTATTAGTGGCATATTGTGTGCGCATGCTGGGTGGGGGTGACACAGGCTGCCTATTAGTGGCATATTGTGTGCTCATGCTGGGTGGGGGTGGCACAGGCTGCCTATTAGTGGCATATTGTGTGCGCATGCTGGGTGGGGGTGACACAGGCTGCCTATTAGTGGCATATTGTGTGTGCATGCTGGGTGGGGGTGACACAGGCTGCCTATTAGTGGCATATTGTGTGCGCATGCTGGGTGGGGGTGACACAGGCTGCCTATTAGTGGCATATTGTGCGCACATGCTGGGTGGGGGTGACACAGGCTGCTTATTAGTGGCATATTGTGTGCACATGCTGGGTGGGGGTGACACAGGCTGCCTATTAGTGGCATATTGTGTGCACATGCTGGGTGGGGGTGACACAGGCTGCCTATTAGTGATATATTGTGTGCGCATGCTGAGTGGGGGTGACACAGGCTGCCTATTAGTGGCATATTGTGTGCGCATGCTGGGTGGGGGTGACACAGGCTGCCTATTAGTGGTATATTGTGTGCGCATGCTGGGTGGGGGTGACACAGGTTGGCTATTAGTGGCCAATACTGGGTTAAAGTTCCTCTTAATGTGCATATGGCTGAACCTCTCAAGTTTCAGGATTACCCTGCTGAACCTCATCAATAATACAAGAGCAACTGGGTCTCATCTCTGCACATCTGGGGAGAGACAATACACAGGATGACAATGTACTCAGATCTAGACTGTAAACACACTTGGTCCTGCACAAAACACAAATAAAGCATCTCCTACAAAATCTCACTCATGTCCACACCAAGACGTACCACTTTTATGGCATTAAAGGACAACTATCGATTAACATGTTTTCTTAAACTGGCCTGGGAATAGCTTGTGTAGGTGTTCCTAAATACTGCTGTATCTGTACCCATGCTCATCTCTTCCTTTAATGTTATCAAATTCTTTTCATGGAGTGGTGTTGGGACCAGGGCCTTGGATCAGTGAATGATGAGGGGAGGGGGAAATCCCTTTCCCTACATATGTTAACCCTGTGTGTACTTTATATATTTAGCAGATGACAGGTCTAAACTGCAGCTGTAGTTTTGTCTCTCTGAATAGCTCATTCAGAGAGATAAAACACAGGCTTTTGAAGGTTGTCTGTCTAAGGATACACTGACATGTGCAGAGCAAGCAGGCTGAAATGTATCCATCTGCAGCATAAAAAAACATTCTCTTTTGTGTGTGTAACCTAATACCAAGGCAAGATTTTCATACTAAAGTATTTTGCTGTAGCCTTCTGAAATATGCAGAGACCAGCACTGACTGTATTGTCACTTTTCTCATAAAGCACAGACTCCCCTTTGCTAAAAAATCATTCCAATGCAGCTACAATCTAATGAATTACAGCTTTTGCCTCTTATGTTAATGTTTACGCAGCTACTTAGACATACTTTGTACATTGTAATTTTAGAACACTTGGTTATTGATAGTTGTCCTTTAATGAAAACACAGAGCCTTCCTACTTTTTCCTGCTGTTGTCATACCTGGTGCAAAAGGCTGTAACGCTATGGTGGAGATGGAGGATAAACTGCTGCTGCCTGCACAAGAGTGAAGGGAAAACACTTCACACAGGAGCCAGAGAATGACTGCCTGAATATGTATACTCTGTGGAGAAAAGGAAAAACATTGCCTCACGCGGTCACATCAGCTCTTACAGAATTACAAGCTGAAGCATGACCAAATATTCAGATAAGTAATGCCTCTTTTGTATAAACAATTATCTTTTAATTGCCCTGGGTGCTGCACCATCTAACAATCTGATAAAATATTGAGAACAAATCTGCAGCAAGAAAGTGTAGTCCCGTGATCCCGCGCACACACAGGTGGGGGCGCTGCGGTTTACAGAGTTGGTATTTATAATAACTGCAAATTGTCCAAGTTTGATTTCACCTCTCTCTGATAAATTAGTGAGGATGTTGTCTGTCATACAGGAAGTAGAAATTAATAATTTTGTTAGTCCAATCAAGGCTAGACGTCACTGCTCGTTCTGCTGCCCTTCTGTAACTGCAGACACTGCGCCTTGTCCTTTGTTTACATCACTGATGCAAGCCCATTGGCCGTCCACAGACTCCTATCACAGGGTCACCTGTAATCAGAGGAGAAACATATCAATTAAGCATATAGTTGGAGAAAGATTTCCAGACTATGGCCAGTCTTTTGTATGTAGTGCAGGTGGCTGTATTTGCTACTCTCAAATGTGTTCTCCTTGTCCCTGCACAGGCGCACGCTACCTCCCAGTCCCTGCATGGAAGCACACGACCTCCCAAGTCCCTGCACCGGCGCACACGACCTCCCAAGTCCCTGCACCGGCGCACACGACCTCCCAAGTCCCTGCACGGGCGCACACGACCTTCCAAGTCCCTGCACGGGCGCACACGACCTCCCAAGTCCCTGCACGGGCGCACACGACCTCCCAAGTCCCTGCATGGGTGCACGCAACCTCCCAAGTCCCTGCACGGGCGCACACGACCTCCCAAGTCCCTGCACGGGTGCACGCGACCTCCCAAGTCCCTGCACGGGCGCACACGACCTCCCAAGTCCCTGCATGGGTGCACGCGACCTCCCAAGTCCCTGCACGGGCGCACACGACCTCCCAAGTCCCGGCACGGGTGCACACAACCTCCCAAGTCCCTGCACAGGTGCATACAACCTCCCAAGTCCCTGCAGGGGCGCACGCAACCTCCCAAGTCCCTGCACGGGCGCACGCAACCTCCCAAGTCCCTGCACGGGTGCACGCGACCTCCCAAGACCTTGCACGGGCGTACGCAACCTCCCAAGTCCCTGCACTGGCGCAGGCGACCTCCCAAGTCCTTCCACGGGTGCACATGACCTCCCGAGTCCCTGCACGGGCACATGCGACCTCCCAAGTCCCTGCACAGGTTCACGCAACCTCCCAAGTCCCTGCACAGGGCTGCACTGGAATTACCTGCCTGTATACTATTCTGCAGGGCTGTAGAATTGGTACAAAAATTATCCGACTCCTCAGTTTATGAAACCACTGACTGACTTTCAGGTACCCAACATTGCTCCGACTCCTTAGTCTTATACTTACAGTATACTATATACTATTGTCTTATACTTACCAGAGCTGTGGAGTTAGGACAAAAAACATCTGACTCCTCAGTTTATGAAACCACCGTCTCTTACTCCAGGTACCCAAAAATTGCTCTGACTCCTCAACTCCACAGCCCTGCTATTCAGCCTACTAGATGGGGAGGGGTTACGTTAAAAGGAATCTGAAGTATGTGGGATATGGAGGTTGACATATTTATTTAATTTAACAGTGCAAATTGCCTGGCTGTCCTGCTAATACTCTTCCTCCGATACTTTAAGCCATAGACCCTGAAGAAGACAAGACAAATAACATTTATATTGCGCTTTTCTCCTGGCGGACTCAAAGGGCCAGAGCTGCAGCCACTAGTGTGCACTCTATAGGCAGTAGCAGTGTTAGGGAATCTTTCCCAAAGTCTCCTACTTAAAGGGAACCTAAACTAAGAGGGATATGGATGTTTCCTTTTAAACAATACCAGTTGCCTGACTCTCCTGCTGATCAATTTGCTGCAGTAGTATCTGGATCTCACACCTGAAACAAGCATGCAGCTAATCCAGTCTGACTTCAGTCAGAGCGCCTGATCTGCATGCTTGTTCAGGGGCTGTGGCTAAAGTATTAGAGACATAGGATCAGCAGGAGAGTCAGTCAACTGGTATTATTTTAAAAGGAAAAATCCATATCCTTCTCAGTTTAGGTTCCCTTTAATAGGTGTTGGCTTACTGAAAGGGAAGCGCTTGGATTTGAACCTTGGTCTGCCGTTTCAGAGGCAGAGCCCAATACCAGTACAGATCAGATGTTTCTGACAAAAACCTGACAAGATTAGCTGGATGCTTGTTTTAGGTGTGTGACTCAGACCCTACTGCAGATAGTAAAATCAGGACAGTCAGGCAACTGGTATTGTTTAAATGGAAATAAATATGGAAGCCTCCATATCCCTCTCACTTCAGATTCCCTTTAAAGTACCTGCTCAGCAGCTTCTGCACCAACCACTTCCTGCACGACAGTTCTCCTGAGCAGCAGTCCGCGGTCTCAGACAGCGTCGGTGTCATACAACTTTTCACTGTATTTATGTAAATTAGGAGACCAGAAAAAAGCGTATCCTTTTAGCGGCGCGCCACTACACCAGTTACTCACCAGTATACAGACAAAGATAAGTACATAGCAAATCATTTTTTTCATAAAGATGAGCTTGAATTTTTAATATGTGCAAATAATTGATTCACAAATCTTCAAAAGAAATTCATCTTAAGACACGACATCCCATAAAAAAGTGCAATATCAAAACAGTAAGATTAATTGTTTTTATAAGACGACAACATCAACTTGTTGTGGACTCTCCCTTGGTCGGTTCAGCCTGTGTGTGGTGTTTTTCTATATTTGGAAGTGGTGATTCCTGGCTTGGTTGTTGTCCAGATGCTGCTCCATTTGTTGCCCTATTCACATTGCAGGTGGATATTCCTGGCTTAGTTTTGGTCCAGATGGTTTTCCATCTTATGCTGTGTGTATAGTGCAGATGTACAATTGTTTGTGAAGGCCTGAAGAAGGGTCTACCTGAAACAAGTCAACGTCATCTTTTAAAAATAATTGATCTAACGGTTTTGATATTGCACCTTTTTATGTGTTGGCGTGTCTTAAAGGGTTCTCTGGTATGTTTAAAAAAAAGCTAAAACTGACACTTAAGTGGGGCTTCTATTGGCCCCCTGCAGCTGTAATGTCCCGTGCCATCCTTCTCCGATGCTTTATTCCCCGCCGCCGGTAACCTGCTAATTATTCATCTAACCAGACGAATAGAACTGCGGCTGCGTGTCTGCGCTCCCGCGCGCAGGAGCGAGCATGCACGTCATTGGAAGCTTACTGTGCAGACACAGTAGAAATTTTCTTGTACTGCCCCTGCGCAGTAAGCTCCCGATAACGAGCGCGGACACGGCCGCACAGCCGCAGTTCTATTTGTCTAGTTAGACGAATAATTAGCAAGTTACCGGCAGCGTGGAACGGAGCACCAGAGGAGGACGGCACAGGACATTACAGCTACAGGGGGCCGATAGAAGCCCCAGGTAAGTGTCAGTTTTAGCTTTTTTAAACATACCAGAGAACCACTTTAAGGGCCAGTGCACACCAAAAACCTCTAGCAGATCCGCAAAACGCTAGAGGTTTTTGAAGCAGATTTTCAAAGCATGTTTAGAGAGATTTTATAAACATGCCTAGCGGTTTTTGGAGCGTTTTTGTATAGCAGATTCCATATATTTTTACAGTAAAGCTGTTACTGAACAGCTTCTGTAACAAAAAAGGCCTGGAAAACCGCTCTGATCTAGCGTTTTTCAGATCAGTTTTCCACTTTCCTATACTTTAACATTGAGGCAGAAACGCCTCAGAAATCTAAAAAATGCTGCAGCCCCCGAGTTTGCGTTTGTAGGAAAAACGAACCGCTCTGGTGTGCACCATCCCATTGAAATACATTACCCAAGCAGTTTTCAATCAGCTAGCGTTTTTAAAAACGTTCCAGAACCGCTCTGGTGTGCACCAGCCCTAAGATCAACTTCTTTTGAAGATTTGTGAATCAATTTTTTGTACTTTTTGGATATGTTACGGCCAGAACCCGAAGTCTGGCTACTTCGGGTTCAGGCCGGTCAAAATGCGAAGTGGCCGGGCACCTGCGGCCAATGGTAGAAATGAAAAGTTTCCCAAATGAATTCATATCCCGGCGGCGTTAAATGAATGAATTCCCGGCGGCATTATGTGACCGGATGAAGCCGTCTCTTTGGCTGTGCCTCCTCTCCTCCCCCTGCCCCTCTCCTATGCAGCTGTGGCAGCCGGGGACCACGCGTGTCCCCCAGGATCGTTGGTAGCGGCAGGGAAGCAGAGCGGGAAGGCTGCAGACATCGCTTCTGCCAGCAGCCACTCTGCAGAGGAACAAAAGGCAGGATTCCCTGCTGCTACGAACAACTCTGAGGGACACGCATGTCCCCGGCTGCCAAAGCTGCATAAGAGAGGGGCAGGGGGAGGAGAGGAGGCAGAGCCGAAGAGGTGGCTCCATTAGGTCTGCGGCTTCATCCGGTCACATAATGCCGCCGGGGAATTCATTCATTTAACGCCGCCGGGATATTAATGCATTTGCGAAACTTCATTTCTAACATTGGCTGCAGGTGAACAGCCACTTCGCGTTTTGACCGGCCAGAACCCGAAGTGGCCAGACTTTGGGTTCTGGCCGTAACAGATATATTAAAAATTCAAGTTCATCTTTATGAAAAAATTAGGGAAATTCTCCTAGATAGAGACAAAGACAACCTCAGCAAGGTCATAGAAGCTATACATATATATTTCTACAATATCCAACAATTAAACAAAATCGTTCTGGAGTTGGAAAGTCAGAGGAAATATCCACAACAGGAGCCCAGAAAGCTGCAAAACCCCTCCCCTTTACCGCTATTCACACTGCACCAGCTCTGACTTCCACGGGCCACAAATACTCTTCTTTGTATTCACAAGGGCAGGTGAGCACGGACATGGCTACGCATCTTGTTATCTCCCCTGGACACAGCCTGGATGTTGGCGGTGATGGACCAGCTCACGTGCCACACCACATCATTGAATTTATGCAGTAGTTTTGGTGTCCAGCTGCTCATGGCACGCATGTCCAGATGTAAACTCTGCCGTCCTGTAAGACAGACCCAACAATGGTTTGTTACAACAGAGCTGGATTACCGCAGATGTATGGAATAGAAAACTCCTCTTCATGTTTACCTGAGAGCAGCAGGCTATAGTGCAAGTAGGGAGACCAATAGAGGGAGCCCAGGCCACATCTCTCGCCCAATCACTGTGTGCCTTTAGCTTCTGGTCTTCCTTCCACTGACCATCCCTGAATAAAAGGAGAGAGTGCTGAACACTTTCCTCATTTACAAAGAGGTGCCTCCTCTCCACCACTGCCCTGTCAGGAGAGCTCCAACTTACCTCCAGATCTTTACCAGGTTGTCACAGCCACCAGACACAAATCTGTTGATGTAATTTGGCCTCTGTCCAGATGGCCGCTGATCCACCAAACTGCAGGCACCACTGAAGGGGCCCAACTCACAGCATTAAACCTGATCTATGGAGGGACAAAAGCAGAATTATTTACCATCAGCTTGGTAGAGCCAGCACAGCAAAGGCCAGAAACAACATGCAGAGAACCTCACACTAATAAGCTTAAAGTAAACCTGTATACACAACTGCCCTTTGGGGGTACTTACCTCGGGAGGGGCAAGCCTCTGGATCCTATAAGGCTTCCCTGTCCTTCTCAGCAGCCTCAATCCAGCACTGGCTTCCCCAGAGAAACGGCCACCACAGTATTGACATCATTGAGCCTCATGCAAGCTTGCCAATTGGGCGCGGCAGAAATAGCCAAGCATCTGTGCAGTGGAGTAGACCTGATTAGGCTCGGCTATTTCCACCAGAGCTCAAATGGCAAGCAGCTACTGCGCCTGTTCGGGAAACCAGTGATGGAAGCCGCTAGTTCACAATTTGGCAACAACTTTCCAGGGAGCCAGCGTTGGATTGGAAGTGCTGAGGATGACGAGGGAAGCCTTATTAGTATCCAGGGGCTTCCCCCTCCGAGGTAAGTACCCCCCAGGGGCTCTTTTTTTCTTTAAAGCAATTCTGAAGTGAAGACAACACAGAGGCATGACAGCACATATGAATAAGTACCAGCATATGTGGGCAGAGCCTCTAATAGGCAGACTGCTCCCATTGCATCCAAAACAGATGCTAGAATATGCATTAACTACCCTAATCTCTAATTAAAGGGAAATGTCATGCAAACATAGTATAACCTGGCAGCAGCTAGCAATAAAGTAGAACTTACATTTTGTATAGAGCAGGGAGAAATGGCAGTGCTTCGTAAAGCCAGGCCGCATTTGTTTGCATGCTAAAAAACTGTTTTGGAAGCTAACATCCTCCATTAGCCTATAAAAGGCTCTGGGCTCGATGTCATTCAGATGCAGCCTGGCTGCCTCTTGGTTGAAATAGTAAGGCTCAAAGTAATATTGAAATAAAGATAGATACCTTCTAGATCCTCACCCCATGCCCCTGGTCTACCGCTGTTCAAATGGTGTCACCGAGTACTTCCGAAGACTAGCTGTTCTGTATTACAAGGTGCTAGTCCAGGCTCACAGCTGCACCTGTTCTCAGAACCACTCAGAGAGGCAAGTGTTTCCAAAGCCTTCTAAGGAGTCCCAAAGGCTCTGGGATCTCAATGGAGGCACGGCGCTGAAACAATGGCATGGAGAGGACTGGGAAGGCTCTATGGGATTCAGAGCCATCCCTCTACATAGGTGAATATCTAACTTTTTTTTTAGTTTCGCTTCAGTATTGCTTTAACCACTTCCAGACCACGCTATTTGAAATCTATGCCCTGTTTGGGACCTGTTATCCCTGCCAGGGAGTACATTTCAATTAGCCCGCTGCACACTACCGCCGATTGTGCCGATCTCCCGCCACTGCAGCTTACTCCCCCTGCTGTCAGTACGTGCTAACAGGGTGTGCTGACAGTGACCTGAATATAAAACAAGACTGAATATACAGTGTCATCTGGGGGCCAAACGTGCACTGCTGCAATTGGGAAATGTACATTGTTAGCGTTTATTCGGGTTTTGCTTTTTTTCCCCCGCAAAAAGAAAGCTCTCTTTTTCCTGCACAATCCATGCCTCGGTAATTACAAAGTATTCCAACGCATTAAAAAAAAACACAGGACAAACGTGAAAAATCACATGCGGAAAACACAATTGCAAATGCGGATGCGCTATTGCGGAAACCAGTGAATCCTGATCAATGGCCCATAGGGTTGCATTGGATCTAATGGTCCAATAATGCATTTAGATCGATTTTCAATAGATTTCATCCTGAAATCTATTGGAAATATGTTCCTAGTGTGTGGCACACATCAGATAGATTCCTGTCAGATTCGACTTAACAGGCATCTGACAGAAATCTGATGGTCGAACTTGCTGCAAATCTATCAGTGTATGGCCACCTTTACAGTGTAAACACAATGGCCCTGATTCACAAAGCGGTGCTAACAGTTAGCACCCTGGTGAAAAGCCCTTTATCACGCCTTGGGCCTAATTCACAAAGCGGTGCTAACAGTTAGGGCTCGATTCACAAAGCGGTGCAAAGTGTTAGCACCGTGGTGAAAAGGCCCTTATCACGCCTAAAGTCACTTTAGGCATGATAAGAAGAAACTCGCGCGAAGTTGCCGCGCGCAAAGTTTTGCGCGCGCAACCGCGCGCGTGCGCGCGCAGCGTCCCCGCTTCGCGCGAAGCTCCCATTAAGCCCTATGGGACTTTGCGCGCGCTCTCACGCGCGAACGCGCGTACGCGCGGTAACTTCGCGCGAAGAGCAGGAAAAAGCGGTGATAACTCAGTGGTGAAAAGGTCATCACGCCTAAAGTCTTTTAGGCGTGATAACTGGGTTATCACCGCTTTGTGAATCGAGCCCTTAGCACCCTTGTGAAAAGCCCTTTATCACGCCTAAACTCAGTTTAGGCATGATAAGTTTAGGTGTGATAAGTTTAGGTGTGATAAGTTTAGGCATGATAAGTTTAGGTGTGAGAAGTTTAGGCGTGATAAGTTTAAGCACCAACTGCGTTAGCACCGCAGTGCACAGCTGATCAAAAGTTTTGCGCTAGCAAAGTCTGGTGCACTTTGCATAAAATTTAATGGCGCTGCTTTGCGTGCAGGACTTTGCGCATCATCTAAACTTATCTAAACTTATCATGCCTAAACTTATCATGCCTAAACTTATCACGCCTAAACTTATCACACCTAGGGCCTGATTCACAAAGCGGTGCTAACAGTTAGCACCCTGGTGAAAAGCCCTTTATCATGCCTAAACTCAGTTTAGGCATGATAAGTTTAGGAGTGATAAGTTTAGGTGTGATAAGTTTAGGCATGATAAGTTTAGGTGTGATAAGTTTAGGCATGCTAAGTTTAAGCGCCAACTGCGTTAGCACCGCAGTGCACAGCTGATCAAAAGTTTTACGCTAGCAAAGACTGGTGCACTTTGTATAAAGTTTAATGGCGCTGCTTTGCGTGCGGGACTTTGCAAGCGATCTAAACTTATCTAAACTTAGCATGCCTAAACTTATCACACCTAAACTTATCACACCTAAACTTATCACGCCTAAACTGGCTTTTCACCAGCATGGTGCAATGGTTATCATGCCTCGGGCTTGATTCACAAAGCGGTGCTAACAGTTAGCACCCTGGTGAAAAGCCCTTTATCATGCCTAAACTCAGTTTAGGCATGATAAGTTTAGGTGTGATAAGTTTAGGTGTGATAAGTTTAGGCATGATAAGTTTAGGTGTGATAAGTTTAGGCATGCTAAGTTTAAGCGCCAACTGCGTTAGCACCGCAGTGCACAGCTGATCAAAAGTTTTACGCTAGCAAAGACTGGTGCACTTTGTATAAAGTTTAATGGCGCTGCTTTGCGTGCGGGACTTTGCAAGCGATCTAAACTTATCTAAACTTATCATGCCTAAACTTATCACACCTAAACTTATCACACCTAAACTTATCACGCCTAAACTGGCTTTTCACCAGCATGGTGCAATGGTTATCATGCCTAAAGTCTTTTAGGCATGCTAACTGGGTTAGCACCGCTTTGTGAATCGAGCCCCTAAAGTCTTTTAGGCATGCTAACTGGGTTAGCACCGCTTTGTGAATCGAGCCCTAGGGGCTCGATTCACAAAGCGGTGCTAACCCAGTTAGCATGCCTAAAAGACTTTAGGCATGATAACCATTGCACCATGCTGGTGAAAAGCCAGTTTAGGCGTGATAAGTTTAGGTGTGATAAGTTTAGGTGTGATAAGTTTAGGCATGCTAAGTTTAGATAAGATTAGATCGCTTGCAAAGTCCCGCACGCAAAGCAGCGCCATTAAACTTTATACAAAGTGCACCAGTCTTTGCTAGCGTAAAACTTTTGATCAGCTGTGCACTGCGGTGCTAACGCAGTTGGCGCTTAAACTTAGCATGCCTAAACTTATCACACCTAAACTTATCATGCCTAAACTTATCACACCTAAACTTATCACACCTAAACTTATCATGCCTAAACTGAGTTTAGGCATGATAAAGGGCTTTTCACCAGCGTGCTAACTGTTAGCACCGCTTTGTGAATCAAGCCCCAGGTGTGATAAGTTTAGGCATGATAAGTTTAGGTGTGATAAGTTTAGGCATGATGGGCTCGATTCACAAAGCGGTGCTAACCCAGTTAGCATGCCTAAAAGACTTTAGGCATGATAACCATTGCACCGTGCTGGTGAAAAGCCAGTTTAGGCGTGATAAGTTTAGGGGCTCGATTTACCAAGCGGTGCAAAGTGTTAGCACCGTGGTGAAAAGGCCCTCTTCACGCCTAAAGTCACTTTAGGCATGATAAGAAGGGCTTCGCGCGAAGTTTCCGCGCGTAAAGTTTTGCGCGCGCTCCCGCGTGCGTGCGCGCGAAGCGCCCCTCACTTCGCGCGATGCGCCCATTAAACCCTATGGGACTTTGCGCGCGCGCCTGTGCGGGTGCGCGCGCAAAACTTTGCGCGCGATAACTTCGCGCGAAGTGCAGCCAAAAACGGTGCTAACTCAGTGGTGAAGAGGTCATCACGCCTAAAGTCCTTTAGGCGTGATAACTGGGTTATCACCGCTTGGTGAATCGAGCCCCAGGTGTGATAAGTTTAGGTGTGATAAGTTTAGGCATGCTAAGTTTAGATAAGTTTAGATCGCTTGCAAAGTCCCGCACGCAAAGCAGCGCCATTAAACTTTATACAAAGTGCACCAGTCTTTGCTAGAGTAAAACTTTTGATCAGCTGTGCACTGCGGTGCTAACGCAGTTGGCGCTTAAACTTAGCATGCCTAAACTTATCACACCTAAACTTATCATGCCTAAACTTATTACACCTAAACTTATCACACCTAAACTTATCATGCCTAAACTGAGTTTAGGCATGATAAAGGGCTTTTCACCAGCGTGCTAACTGTTAGCACCGCTTTGTGAATCAGGCCCGATAAGTTTAAGCACCAACTGCGTTAGCACCGCAGTGCACAGCTGATCAAAATTTTTACGCTAGCAAAGACTGGTGCACTTCGTATAAAGTTTAATGGCGCTGCTTTGCGTGCGGGACTTTGCAAGCGATCTAAACTTATCTAAACTTAGCATGCCTAAACTTATCACACCTAAACTTTTCATGCCTAAACTTATCACACCTAAACTTATCATGCCTAAACTTATCACACCTCAACTTATCACACCTAAACTTATCATGCCTAAACTGAGTTTAGGCATGATAAAGGGCTTTTCACCAGGGTGCTAACTGTTAGCACCGCTTTGTAAATCAGGCCCCTAAAGTCTCTAACTGGGTTAGCACCGCTTTGTGAATCGAGCCCTATGGGCGCAAAACTTTTGATCAGCTGTGCACTGCGGTGCTAACCCAGTTGGTGCTTAAACTTATCACGCCTAAACTTATCACACCTAAACTTATCACACCTTGGGCTCGATTCACAAAGCGGTGCTAACCCAGTTAGAGACTTTAGGCATGATAACCATTGCACCACGCTGGTGAAAAGCCAGTTTAGGTGTGATAAGTTTAGGCATGATAAGTTTAGATAAGTTTAGATCGCTTGCAAAGTCCCGCACGCAAAGCAGCGCCATTAAACTTTATACGAAATGCACCAGACTTTGCTAGCGTAAAACTTTTGATCAGCTGTGCACTGCGGTGCTAACGCAGTTGGCGCTTAAACTTATCATGCCTAAACTTATCACACCTAAACTTATCATGCCTAAACTTATCACACCTAAACTTATCACACCTAAACTTATCATGCCTAAACTGAGTTTAGGCATGATAAAGGGCTTTTCACCAGCGTGCTAACTGTTAGCACCGCTTTGTGAATCAGGCCCAATGTGCGTAGCCCTCACCATATGCACATTGCTGATCTTCTTGACATCCCATGGGCTGTCCCCTGTATAGGTGAGTAGAGAAATGGCGCCGTCTGAACTTCCGCAGGCCAGCTTTAACCCGAAGTCGTGTGGGGCCCAACACATGGGGCCTGATTCACAAAGCGGTGCTAACAGTTAGCACCGTGGTGAAAAGCCCTTTATCACACCTGGGGCTCGATTCACAAAGCGGTGCTAACAGTTAGCACCCTGGTGAAAAGCCCTTTATCATGCCTAAACTCAGTTTAGGCATGATAAGTTTAGGTGTGATAAGTTTAGGTGTGATAAGTTTAGGCATGATAAGTTTAGGTGTGATAAGTTTAGGCATGCTAAGTTTAAGCGCCAACTGCGTTAGCACCGCAGTGCACAGCTGATCAAAAGTTTTACTCTAGCAAAGACTGGTGCACTTCGTATAAAGTTTAATGGCGCTGCTTTGCGTGCGGGACTTTGCAAGCGATCTAAACTTATCTAAACTTAGCATGCCTAAACTTATCACACCTAAACTTATCACACCTAAACTTATCACGCCTAAACTGGCTTTTCACCAGCATGGTGCAATGGTTATCATGCCTAAAGTCTTTTAGGCATGCTAACTGGGTTAGCACCGCTTTGTGAATCGAGCCCCTAAACTCACTTTAAGCATGATGGGCTCGATTCACAAAGCAGTGCTAACCCAGTTAGCATGCCTAAAAGACTTTAGGCATGATAACCATTGCACCATGCTGGTGAAAAGCCAGTTTAGGCGTGATAAGTTTAGGTGTGATAAGTTTAGGTGTGATAAGTTTAGGCATGCTAAGTTTAGATACGTTTAGATCGCTTGCAAAGTCCCGCACGCAAAGCAGCGCCATTAAACTTTATACAAAGTGCACCAGTCTTTGCTAGCGTAAAACTTTTGATCAGCTGTGCACTGCGGTGCTAACGCAGTTGGCGCTTAAACTTAGCATGCCTAAACTTATCACACCTAAACTTATCATGCCTAAACTTATCACACCTAAACTTATCACACCTTGGGCTCGATTCACAAAGCGGTGCTAACCCAGTTAGCATGCCTAAAAGACTTTAGGCATGATAACCATTGCACCATGCTGGTGAAAAGCCAGTTTAGGCGTGATAAGTTTAGGTGTGATAAGTTTAGGTGTGATAAGTTTAGGCATGCTAAGTTTAGATAAGTTTAGATCGCTTGCAAAGTCCCGCACGCAAAGCAGCGCCATTAAACTTTATACAAAGTGCACCAGTCTTTGCTAGCGTAAAACTTTTGATTAGCTGTGCACTGCGGTGCTAACGCAGTTGGCGCTTAAACTTAGCATGCCTAAACTTATCACACCTAAACTTATCATGCCTAAACTTATCACACCTAAACTTATCACACCTAAACTTATCATGCCTAAACTGAGTTTAGGCATGATAAAGGGCTTTTCACCAGCGTGCTAACTGTTAGCACCGCTTTGTGAATCAAGCCCCTAAACTTATCATGCCTAAACTGAGTTTAGGCATGATAAAGGGCTTTTCACCAGCGTGCTAACTGTTAGCACCGCTTTGTGAATCAAGCCCGATAAGTTTAGGGGCCTGATTCACAAAGCGGTGCTAACAGTTAGCACCCTGGTGAAAAGCCCTTTATCATGCCTAAACTCAGTTTAGGCATGATAAGTTTAGGTGTGATAAGTTTAGGTGTGATAAGTTTAGGCATGATAAGTTTAGGTGTGATAAGTTTAGGCATGCTAAGTTTAAGCGCCAACTGCGTTAGCACCGCAGTGCACAGCTGATCAAAAGTTTTACGCTAGCAAAGACTGGTGCACTTTGTATAAAGTTTAATGGCGCTGCTTTGCGTGCGGGACTTTGCAAGCGATCTAAACTTATCTAAACTTAGCATGCCTAAACTTATCACACCTAAACTTATCACACCTAAACTTATCACGCCTAAACTGGCTTTTCACCAGCATGGTGCAATGGTTTTCATGCCTAAAGTCTTTTAGGCATGCTAACTGGGTTAGCACCGCTTTGTGAATCGAGCCCTAGGTGTGATAAGTTTAGGCATGATAAGTTTAGGTGTGATAAGTTTAGGCATGATAAGTTTAAGCACCAACTGCGTTAGCACCGCAGTGCACAGCTGATCAAAAGTTTTGCGCTAGCAAAGTCTGGTGCACTTCGCATAGAGTTTAATGGCGCTGCTATGCGTGCGGGACTTTGCATGCTATCTACACTTATCTAAACTTAGCATGCCTAAACTTATCACACCTAAACTTATCACACCTAAACTTATCACACCTAAACTGGCTTTTCACCAGCGTGGTGCAATGGTTATCATGCCTAAAGTCTCTAACTGGGTTAGCACCGCTTTGTGAATCGAGCCCATGGAGTTCACTGCATAGGAGACAAGCTGCAAGAGAACCCCACTATGACCATTATATTGCATGGATTTACTATCCACAACTGGAACTGATCTTTATTGATAATAAGACATGCAAAGTCATCTGAGAATGTCTGACCTCACAGACTACCCAGTTAGGGTGGGCAAAACCAAAACTGATATTTCAATGTTTAGTTGAGGCTAAATAAGTAATCATTCTTTGGTTTCTCTAGGATACAGTGAAAGGGGGGGGGGCAGCACCCATACAAAGGAGAAGGTGCGCCCAAGCAAACAGCATTCCACACCACCGGAGCTCTTAGTAGTTTATCTGTTACTATGCCCATGTGGTGCCTTTTATATAGGTAAAACTAAACGAGAGCTACGTGCCAGGATCTCTCATCATGTTACTAACATAAGGAGTAAGAGCACGTCCAATCTCACCCCGGTGGCCAGGCATTTCAAAACCATGCATGCTGGCAACCCAGCTCAGATGCGTTTTGTTGGCTTGGACCGTATTCATGCATCTCAACGAGGTGGGGACATGGATAGACTTTTATTACAGCGAGAATCAAGGTGGATTTTTGACCTGGGGGCGACATCACCCCCAGGTTTGAATGAAAATACCAGTTATACTTCCTTTTTGCCTGTTTGAGGTCCCTGTGTGCCCACCTCTTGAAACTACTCTCCCTGGTCGCGTGCGTCTCCTCCCTGGTCTGTGTGGGGGGGTGGCCCTCCCTATATTCTTTGCTAAACACTAGCTTTATAAGGTGAAATTTCTCTCATTGAGGATGCTTGAGGCATCCACACTATGTGGGGCCCCTTATGGTTGCCCCCTCCCCTTGTTCTTTGCATTCATATATTATGGCTTACCATTAACGTCTTGCTGTTTATAATTAATATATGAATTTCATTTCGAGTTGAAATCCCTATTTGAATATATATTTTTGGATAAGATACTTGGGTGGGGTCTTGGTTTCTCTCTCCGGCCTGGTTTGTGGCTTGGACCGGCTCCGCCCGCCCCCTCTGGCGGTGTCGCCTGGTGTGGTTGGGGCTTGGTGGGCGCGGTGTTTGGGGGGTGTGCGGTTGCCTTTGGCCCGGCTGCCCCCCGCCACCGTGTCCATCCGCCCTGCCCGCCCCGTGTGCGACGTTCGGGCGGGTGGGCGGGGTTTGGCGGACGCGCCGGCGGGTTGCTAAGGCGACCGGCCGCCGTGTCTGCCTGCCCCGCCCACCTGCCCGGCATTGGCCGCTTGTGGGGGCGGGCGGGGCCGGCCTGGCGATGACGTCAGGCCGGCGGGGGGGTTTAAGATCCCCATGGAGGAACATGGAATCTGTTGCACACCTCCAGTGGAAGCCGGAAGTCCGGCGAAACCGGTCGAGGACGTATGTGCAGTGTCCCGGCCTCCATGCTGTCTCCTTCCCCGCACGGATAGAAGCCTCTGCCTTCCCTACAGCCAGTCCGGTGTCTCAGCCATACAGGAATCAAGCTCCATACGGATAGAAAACCTTGTTTATCCGGACAACTATCCGGACACTTATTCAACACAGGCATTGATCTCGGAGGACATCACATTTAGCAACACGGTACTCCAGGATATCCATTGTGGACACGTAAGCAGCCCCACGGGCATGGCTTTTGTTTATGTATGTGGACTGCTTCTCAAAATCATTATACAAGTGAGTGGCGTTTAACTGATGACACTGAGCCTCTTGGTGAACTTGCAGCTTGATTTGTGGCAGCTATATCACTTGGCCTGAACCCTGCATGTGCCTCAGTGTGGTGCCAACCTGCTTGCCTCAATGTGCCTCAGCTTGTTTATCCAATGCCTGACATCTCTGGAGATTATGTTCTGAGATTGAATTAATTTTATGTGACTGTCTTGCTTTTTCCCGGCTGGAAAATCCCCTTGCTTGCACTTATCTGCTTATTATCCACTCTAAGACTGGCTGTATGCAACTAACCAATCTTTGTGCTGGCTGCAGTAATTTGCCGGTTCCTCACTTCAAGACTGGCTGCATGCTATTAACCAATTTTTGCACCGGCTGTGGTTTATATCTACATATATTTTTGTGATCCAATTCGGGTGAACTGGACGTCCAGAAAAATTTATTTATTTATTTATTTTTTTCAATGACATAAACCCACATGATATTACAGTTTATAGTTAGTGTTTACACCATCTCTTTGGGGGATCTGTGGGGTAGTGGCAGGGGTTTGAGGTCGGGGTGGGAGGCTGGCTTGGGGGTGCGGGGTGGGCACATTTTTAATTGATGTGTTTTATTGTTCTATAGATTTGGATTAATAAAGTTGAATAGGTTATTACAGTAACTAATTGTATGTGATTTGTGCTCAATCGGGTCATACCCACCTTTTTCTATCTCACCCCTTTTTTTATATATACGGAGCTGTTAGATGCAGGAACCAAATCGTGCAGGTACCACCGATGTAATTAAAGCTTCTTTATTGATCACATCAGATAAAAATCAGCAAATACAATGACAGGCCGCTGTTTCGAGCAATCAAGCTCTTTGTTAAGTTTATAAAACTGCAATAAAAGAGCGTCCATCCAACTCACTTATATATCCATCATAGACCAATATGGTGCAGCACATCATCCATCCAATCAACAGGCGCCAGGTCATAAGAGGACCTGATGGGGAACTGCATAGGATGGGTAAACCCCGCCCCCTCCAAAATTCACACGTTGCCCAATGTTTAATCTCATGCCTAGCTTGAAACAAAAACAACCTAGGCACTACTATGTCTCACAGCGCTGTATACTTACTGTCCATATGCTCACTGTATCACCCTCAAAGGCATCTTATACCGCCGTACTATGAACATGTGCCTGGGCCGCCGACCAATCAGCTGGCACAAAGCGCCTCCCCTCACTAAGTGCTGACATAGGCAGAAGACATCTCCGCTGTCAGTAGCTAATAGTAGTTGCCGCCAACCAATCAGTGGCCAGCGTACGCAGCGCACAGCCAAACAGGAAAGAGCACTGACGTGTGCGAAAGTATCCACACCGCAACAAATAACAATGCACCTCAGAGGAAGGGGGGCGACCAATCCTATACAACCCTTTTGTATGCTGAAACCGCTGACCAATTAGCGGTCAGCCAGCACACAGCACAAATCTGCAAGTAGGCAGATGAATCCCAGAAGCCGTGCCATGCACGGCTATGGGATTCGCTGCCTCCCGCATGAAAAAATGCTGCAATGTCGTCTGAATCGATTGCAGCATTATCCCCATGGCAGAGTTTCGCCGCGCAATTTGCTTGCGGGGAAACTGCGGATTCAGCCCGATTTCTGCAGCAGTGACCCTTATAGCATGCCATCTCAGATTTCTTATCTTTATAATCACTTTGCTCTGTTGCTCACTTCTTTTCCAAGTGCTGTACCAAAACCTGGCTCTTATAATGTCATCAGTCCAGCCCATAATCTGCACAGAGCATGAGCAGGATTTCCCAGGCGTATTTGCATGACGGGTAGGACAAAATGCTGAAGGGGAGGACAAAATGCTGAGGGTGTACTTGCAACACTCTTGCTTCAAGAAAGTTACTGCGACTTCATTCCTGACAAAGATGCTTTTCATATTAAAGAGGAACTTCAGCCTAAACAAACATACTGTCATTAAGTTACATTAGTTATGTTAATTAAAATAGATAGGTAATATAATCTCTTACCCACCTTGTTTTTAAAGAACAGGCAAATGTTTGCGATTTCATGGGGGCAGCCATCTCTTTGGTCGAAAGGAGGTGACAGGGAGCATGAGACACAGTTCCAACTGTCCTGTGTCCAGATCACCCCTCCCAGTTGCTAGGCAACGAGAACAAAAACATCAGAAATCCCATCATGCTTTGCACAGCATCAGGGGAAAAATGCCCAGGCAGTTTTCTTTGATGGGGCGCCACTTAGCTTCTGTGCAGCTAAAAATTAGGCTTTGGTAAGAAAAACTAAGTTCTGATGCTGTGAAACTGTTAAGCAAACACCAAACCTTTTCAGTGCTGCTGAGTAGATTTTTAGTCTGGAGATTCACTTTAAACAAAAAAATGCCCACTGCTCCAGCCCCACAGATGACATCTCCAGACATTACCACTACTTCATGATTAGATCAGAATTTCCTACCACTAATGTCCCTCTCCAGCTGATATGGAACGACAAGTCATAAGGCTCTCCTTGTCAGCAGGATGTTACCTGAGGAGTCATGGCCGGTGTACTTGTACATCTTCTCCCAAGTGCCGTTTTCCTCTTTCCAGATGACGACTTTTCTGTCATAGGAGCAGGAGGCCAAGATGTTTCCATACATTGGGTGAGCCCAGGCTACCTGCCACACCGGCCCCTCATGCCTGAAAAGAACAAGCAAATCTGTGAGATGGCCTTCCAGGAGGACCCTCTGCAGCTAGGAAATGATAGGATGGATGGTAGGCTGACATGAAATCATATACATGTGATAAGATTAAACTGTAACACTACATTAAATGAAAAGCACTTGTCCAGCTTCCAAAGTGCCCAGGATGAAAGGTCCAAACGTTTTTGGTGTAATTATTTAAGGTAGGATTTCAACACAATGGGCTTGATTCACAAAGCGGTGCTAACCTACTTAGCATTCCTAAAGACTTTTGGGCGTAATAACCATTGCACTAAGTAGGTTAGCACCGTTTTGAGGAATAAAGTGGCGCGCAAAGTCCGGTGCACATGGAAAGTCGCATAGGGTTTAATGTGCGCAGAGTTTATTTTATCACGCCTAAACTGTGTTTAGGCGTGATAATGGGCTTTTCACCAGCGTGCTAACTGTTAGCACGCTTTAGTGAATCAAGCCCATTGAGTAGGGCTGCTCAAATCCGAATCCGGGAGATACCCGGATAGTTGCTATCCGGATATCTCCCAGTAAACCTGTGCAGGGTGGGCGGGGGGTCAAGCTTACCTGTTTGATGTCTTCTTCAACCGTCCTTGGCCCCTTCCACGATGCGTCCCACGTGCATCACGTGACTACAAACACTTCCTCCTTCACCCCGTTAGGAGGAAGTGTTTGTAGTTACGTGACCGCCGCGTGGAACGCATCGTGGGAGGTGCCAGGGACGGACGAAGAAGACGTCAGACAGGTAAGCTTGAAGCCCCCCGCCCACCCCGGACAGGCTTACTGGGAGATATCCGGATAGCAACTATCCGGGTATCTCACCGGATTCGGATTTGAGCAGCCCTAACAATGAGGTTGATTAACTAAGCTTTGCTGCTACAGCAGCGAGTGTTATAATCCCCTGTGCACGCTATGCAGCCATAGCATGCACTGTTAAATTACACTGGGCTCAGATAGTTTAAAGATAGCTCAGATAGTTTAAACACTCCACTGAACCCGCCCAGAGCCCGGCAGCTCCATTGCCTTAAAAGTACGATATTCCTGCACTTTGATTGGCCCAATAGCTTGACTATTAAAGAGAGTCTGCAGCGAGAACAGATCTCGCTTCAGACCTCATATATAGCAGGGGCATGTGTGCCCCTGCTAAATCGCCGCTATCCCGCGCCTTAACAGGGGTCCCTGTCCCCCCAAATCCCCTCCGTAATGCGGGGGAGCGTTTCCGCATTGGGGCAGGGCTAACCGCCGCAGCCCTGCCCCACGCGCGTCTGTCAGACGCATATCTCCGCCTCTCCCCCGCCCCTCTCAGTCTTCCTTCACTGAGAGGGGCGGGGGAGAGGCGGCGATGCGCGTCTGATAGACACGCTGGGAGGCAGGGCTGCAGCCGTTAGCCCTGCCTCCAGGAAGAGAAATGTAGAGACCAAGTCTGCGACCAACTTTTGCGGGGGGTGGGTTGGGGGTGAAGGGACCCCCGTTAAGCACACATGCCCCTGCTATATACCAGAGCTGAAGCGAGATTTAGTCTTGCTTCAGTGTCTCTTTAAGTGACAAGCAGCCTACAGGGCCAATCAAAGTGCAAAAATATCGCACTTTGAAGCCACTGGACCCCGCGGGCGGGTTCAGTGGAGTGCTCGTTAAGTATAACAAAGCACTCCTTAAACTGAGCCCAGCATAATTTAACAGCGCACGCAATGGCTGCATAGTGTGCACAGGGAATTATAACACTCGCTGCTGTCATTAAGCTGCACTGCTGAAGCAGCACAGCTTAGTGAATCAACCTCAATGTGATTTAGTACTGCATTAGCCTTTTGTAAATCTAAACCTTGAGGGCCCTTTCACACTGGAGCGTTACAGTGCGGTAAATTTACCACACCACGCCCCTGGGCAATGAAAGTATATTGGGGAGTTCACACTCCCCAAGCTGCGGTATGCTGCGCCGGAAGTGCCCTATCTAACGCGCTTCCAAACTTATGGTACCGCGCGGCTTCTGGGGCGATCTGTGTCAGACTGGAAGTCATGTAAGTCTAAGGCAACACACTTGTCTTTAAAAAACCCACCACAGTTTTCAGCGTCGTGCATGCTCAGATGCGAATTTTAGAAACACACTTCCGCGCATGGCATCGATCGCCCAACAGGAAGTGAGCATCACTTCCTGTTGGCCAAATGCCAGACAGGGACTACCAAGTACTGACACCGCACCGCTGCCACCAAACTGCAGTATGAAGCTGGCCTGATATAGATATGCCCAACCCAAACAATGGATCCCTCCTTAAAGTGTACCCGAGATGATTTTAAATGGTAAAAAAGAGACACAAAGGCATGTTCTCATCCGACGGACATGCCTCTGTGTGCCCTCCTTGCCACTCTCGATCCCCCTGCACCTCACTAGTCCCCTCCCCCCCGAATCTGCTGACAAGCAGCTTGTCAGGAAAACTAATGGGGGAGGGACATCCCTTGGAGGAGAGTAACTCCTGCGTAACGCTTCTTCCCCGCCTATCAGAGTCTTCTCACTGGCTCTCCACTGCCCGCTCCCTGCCTCTCCCCCACCCCATCCATGACAATCAGCGCTCAAGAGCACCGAGCTACATCTGCAGTGTCGTGACCCCAAAGGTCACAGAAGTAAAAGTAAAGGATTGCAGCTCCCCCCCTCCTTCCCCCAGACTAGGTAGCATGCTACCATCTTTATTCTCTAATAAACAATGCCAGTTGCCTGACCATTGTGCTGATTCTTTGCCTCTAATGCAGGGCCGGCCTTAGGTTTCACAGCGCCCTGAGCGTAACCAGATTTTGGTGCCCCCCCAACCCCTATTCATCCTACACGCACGCACGCACGCACACACACACACCCTTTTATCCTGAGTTATCTTCTATGAGATAATTTTCATCTTCACTTTAAAATAACTTTTCCGGAACTGTATTTTACATTTGGAAAAGTACTTAAAAGTTTGTGAAAAAGTGCTATCAAAATTATTGTATTTTCTTGTATACTTGTGGTTTAAAATGCATTTTATGACAAGGTGTAAAAATATCACCTAAGAGAAAACTCAGGAATCTGCCTCCCTTAGGCCCCGTTTACACTTAATCAGTTAGTATGCGTTAGTACGCGTTTTTTCCCATAGCAGTGCACTGGGAAGAAGATTTCAGTTAAAACGCGTTCAGTGTGAAAGGAGCCACAGGAAAACATGGTACTTACTTTGAAAATCAGTTTTCTTTCAGTTTTAACTGAAAGTGTAAAAGGGCCCTAAGTAGGGATCTGCCTATATATACACTAAATGGTGCATCTGCCTACATATACAAGACTAGTAGCCTATATACACTAAGGGGGGATCTATCTATTATAGGCAGATCCCCCCCTTAGTGTATATAGGCTACTAGTCTTGTAGGCAGATCCCTCCTTAGTGTACGGGTAGCACGGTGGCGTAGTGGTTAGCTCTCTCACCTTGCAGCACTGGGTCCCTGGTTTGAATCCTGGCCAGGGTACTATCTGCAAGGCGTTTGTATGTTCTCCCTGTGTCTGTGTGGGTTTCCTCCGGGCACTCTGGTTTCCTCCCACATCCCAAAAACATACAGATAAGTTAATTGGCTTCCTCCTAAAAAATTGTCCCTAGACTATGATACATGCACTACATAATACATACATACATACACATATGACTATGCTAGGGATAGATTATGTGCCCCTCTGCGGGACAGGACAAGACAACATATATTCTGTACAGCGCTGTGTACTATGTCGGCGCTATAAATACTTAGTGTATATATAATGCATACACTAAGGGGGATCTGCCTAATATATATACACTAAAGGGGGGATCTGCCTACATATACAAGACGAGTAGCCTATATACACTAAGGGGGGGGGGGGGTATGCCTATTATAGGCAGACCCCCCCCCCCCTTTAGTGTATATAGGCTACTAGTCTTCTAGGCAAGTCCCCTCCTTTAGTGTATATATAATAGGCAGATCCTTAGTGTATGTATATATAATATATACACTAAGGGGTATCTGCCTATATATACACTAAAGGGGGGATCTGCCTACATATACAAGACTAGTAGCCTATATACACTAAGGGGGGGGGGATCTGCCTATTATAGGCAGATCCCCCCCCCCCCCCCTTAGTGTATATAGGCTACTAGTGTAGGCAGATCCCCCCTTTAGTGTGTATGTATATAGGCAGACCCCCACTTAGTGTGTGTGTGTGTGTGTGTGTGTGTGTATATGTATATATATATATATATATATATATATACACACATATACATATATATACATATATACACACATATATATATATATATACATATATATATATATATATATATACATATACATATGTATGTATATATATATATGCTTAGGCTGCCTACCAGATCTATATACCATTAGCATATATATATACACAGAGCGGAGCCTTACTTTTACTACTGGACTGGACTGGACTGGTCTGGTGTGGTGTGGGGTCCGTCAGTTGGGGAGATGGAGCCCGGGTCCCGAGGGGACAGTCACACCCAGTCACCCACTCCACTGTCACACAGCCAGGTCAGGGTGGCTGCACTGTGACGCCGCGCGCTTCCAACCTCCTCCAATCATGGTCACGGGGGGGCGGAGACTCTCACACTGTCTCCGACCCCAAGAGGCTGCAGCAGTTGTTGCTGGTCTTCGCCCCCATCACCCCCAGCGGCACCAGGGGGCGGAGCCAGTCAGAGAGGGAGACAGTCGGGTGGCGCCGCGGCGCAACTAATCCGGAGCCCGCAGCTGCCGCAACAAGTGAGCTGAGCATATACAATATGCGGCCGGGCGACAGGAGAGCGGCGCGGCGTCCCCCCTGGAAGCCGGCGGCCGGCGCCCTGTGCGACCGCTCCGGTCGCACAGGCCAAAGGCCGGCCCTGCTCTAATGCTTTGGCACTGGGCATGCAGATCAGATGCTTTGACTGACAGTCTGAACTCCATTGGCTGCAGAGGCATATCTAGAGAAAACGGCGCCTATGGCAAGCACTGAAATTGTGCCCCCCACGCATCAAATTGTAAATCCAGCTGCAAGAATACTTGACATGAAAATAAAGATTGTTCTTTTACTCAACGTATTCTTGTGGTTCCCTCGCTGACCTCCTGGTCCTCATCCTTTATCCGCTGTGAGACCCAGTAAAGTGTGCATCTTAGCTAAGTCGTGCACTACTGCCCCTGCATTGGCCTGGCGGTATGCCTACTTGGTCACACTCCCGTGCCTGGGAGCATTCTGCGCCTGTACAAAATTTTCTACGGGAGTGCGATCAAGGTGCCCCGTTGTCGGCTAACGCATGTGCAGTAGTGCATACAGTTTACAGGGCTGCACAGCACATCAAGGATGAGGCCCGGGAGGACGAGGGAACTTCAAGACTTCAGGACCTGTATTCTCGAAGAAGCCCCAAGTAAGTAAAGGACATCTTGTGACCAATCTTTGTTTTAAATTAGAGGAATCTTATGACACTTATTTACAATTTCCATTCTACAGCAGGCTCCTGCCCACATTTCAGTTCTTCTTACAAATTTCCATCCATTCTACAGCTGAAGATCTAATGTTGGAAAAGGGTGGCCTGCTGTAGAATTGATGGAAATTGTAAGAATTAAAATGTGGGAAAGCAGGTGCCTGCTAGATTATGGAAATGGTAACTAAACTGAGTGAGATCAAAAGTGGAACAGTGGGAAAGTAGTTGCCGGCTGCTGCTGCAGAATAGATTTTGTAATAATAATAATGTGCTATTACAATACAGGTAGTCCCCGGTTAACAAACGAACTAGGGACTGTAGATTCATTCCAACCCTGAATCTGTTCTTAAGGCGGAACACTCTGCTATCTCTGTCCCCTGTACCTCCTCTGTGGCCCCCTTGGCTTCCAGTGTCCCCCTCTGTGTCACCACTGTCCTCTGTACCTGCTTATACAAGTTTAAAAGCCATGTTTTCTTTGAATTTTTTGTGGAAAAAAATATTTTGACTTTTTTTCCCAGAAACATAGAATTCATGCTGTTCGTATCGGTGGATCATTTGTAAGTCGGGTGTTCGTAAGTCGGGGACTACCTGTACTTAACCTAATTTCTAATTATCTTTTGATTTATAACTTAATTTCAGCTCTGCCTCTGTGACGTGCCTCAGTCTGGCTCTTAGCAGCACAGCGCGTGCAGTCACTGCCTATGTGTGTGTCAGACAGTGCGCCTGCAGCTACAGCTACACACACTTTCCTCCTCCAATCCTCTCCCACCCCCATCAGCCCCAGCGGCACACAATACAATCCTCCATGAAGCCAATAAGGAGGGAGCAGCGCTGACGTTGCCAGAGCAACCCTGATGTTGCCATGGCTGGGTCGTCATGCGGCCAATCAGGGTAGGAAGAGGATGCGAGCGGCGTCTGCGTTGACATGAGAACAAGAGAAGCTGCTGGTGGGAAGGTAACGGGCACTGCGACACAGTCCTCCTCTCCTTCTTCTGTACGGCCTGGGCGACTTAGCGGTAGCCGCGTTGGTGAGCAACAGAATCGTGGAGCACGGACTCGGACCTGAGGGAGGGGGGAGATGTACTTGCTTACTGATGCTCCCTCCCCCCACATGAGTGACAGGGGGTGCCTTTGGCAGGTGCCCTATATGCACCCCTCTAGATACGCCTCTGATCTCTATCCCAATATTGTTCTTGCAGCTGGGTGCCTCCTTTGGTGGTGTTGTGCACCAATGATGCCATAACCTCATTGCCCGTCACAGATCAGCGATCAGGATCTGCCCTCCGTTCTTCACGTCGAAGATCTTGACCTATCTGTCGGAAGAGCAAATAGCCAGGCGCGTACCATAGTAATCCATCTGGGCATCATGCTAGACAGAGAAAGAGAACAAACATCAGAAAACATCAACAGAAGACCAGGGCTGTGGAGTCGGCACAAAAATCCACCGACTCCGACTCCTCAAGTTAGGATTCCACCAACTCCGACTCCTTTAATTTGCATATTACAATCTTGTTGATTGAAAGTATGTAACATGAAATGCATCTATTAACTGCCAACGCTTAGGAATTTTAAAATACAACTGAAGTGAGAGGGATATGAGGCTGCCATATTTATTCCCTTTTAAACAATACCAGTTACCTGGCTAGCTGGCTGATCTTCTGCTTCTACTACTTTTAGTCATAGACTAAAACTAGTGCTTGGTAAGAGTATTTGTGGAAGACAGGAACAAAGAACATCTATCAGGCCCTAGGCAATGTGACTGTGGGTACATGTAAGAGTGATGTGCAGGTACTCTGCAGGGGAATAAGGAGATTCTTCCTCTATTACACATTCTTCATGTGCAATCTGAACATGGATCAGGCCCTAGGCAATATAACTGTGGGTACATGTAAGAGTGATGTGCAGGTACTCTGCAGGCGAATGAGGGGATTCTTCCTCTATTACACATTCTTCATGCACAATCTGAACCAGGTTTATGAGTGCTAGTCAACACTTCTGTGTTCAATGTGCACAACATTCTCAGTTATTTCCCTGCAGCTCCATAGGGAGTGCATATGTATAGTACTACTGTGTAACAAAGTAAGCCTGAGACAAATGAAATTAAAGCTGTATACATACCGGTACATGTATAGGGCTTCCTCAGGCTTATCAGTCCCTCACTGTCCTCCTCTGCCACCTGGATTTTCTGCTATGGGTCCAGGTACTTGAGCCAGTCGGGCGTACTGTGCATGCACACACTCCGCCGCTGAGAGCGTACTACACCTGCGCTGCACTATTGCACAGGTGCAGAATATTCCTGGCTGTGGGAGCGGTACACGGCCAGACTGCGCTGACTGGCTGAATTACCGGGACTTATAGCAGAAGATCCAGGTGGCGGAGGAGGACAGCGACTGGATTAGCCTGAAGGGGGCTGGAGGAAGCCCCAGTTATGTATAATATTTTTCTTTTCTTCCGAATCAGGTACCCTTTAATTCGTAGTCACCAAACCAAATTTTAACAACATATCAAATTATTTGATTTCATGAGCAAAGGGAGTGCATACATTTGCATAAACCAGCATCAACGCAGGGGGTCCGTTAAAAATGGCGCCAGTTATCGTAGTTAAAAAACGGCGCCCCATAGAGAACCACTATCGCTAGTTATTTTTCGTTTTTGACAGCTAAAAAATGGCGCCGGCTTTAAAAACGATATTTATAGTTTATATTTATATTTGTATTGCTCCCAAACGATATTTATCGTTTTAACCCTTGCTTTGCTGCAGTTTGGAAAATATCTGCCCGCCAGCTTTAATGTTTAATAGCAAAGCCCCCTTAAAAGCTACAAACACCAAATTTGCAGGGAATGTTAAGAAAAAAATTGTGAACAAGAGGAAAAAAATTTTTTTCAGAAAGACCTTATAGTTTTTGAGAAAATCGATTTTTAATATTCTTCTTCTGACCGTGGGAAAATTAAACGCCCGCCGACTTTAGCGGTTAATAGCAAAGCCCGTTTAAATGCCAGAAACACCATATGTGTAGGGAATGTTAAGAAGAATAGTGGGAACACGAAGAAAAAAAAATTGTTCAAAAAGACCTTATAGTTTTTGAGAAAATCGAGTTTAAATCTTCAAAGAGGAAATATATCTATTTAAATCGCGTACTGACATTTCCATGGAAACTTTTTCCGCCGACTTTAGCAGTTAATAGCAATGTCCCCTTAAATCCTAGCAACACCAAATTTGCAGGATATGTTAAAAAGATACTGGGAAACAATATTTAAAAAAAAAATAGAATTTTTTTTTTTTTTAAATTAAATTTGTGGGTTATGTTCAGAGTGTGGGAAATGTTTTGAAAAAAATGATGTGGGGTCCCCCCTCCCGAGCCTCTGTAACCCCTTGTCTCCCATGCAGGCTGGGATAGCCAGAATGCAGAGCCCCGGCCGACTGGGGCTTCGCACCCTGAGCTATACCAGCCCGCATGGTCCATGGTATGGGGGGGCTTCGGGGGGGAGGGGCGGCCAAGCCTTCCCCTCCCCCCCCCGGAGCCCTTGTCCAATCCATAGACAAGGGGCTCTTCCCCACCTCCGGTGCCCCAGGAGGAGGTGGGGGCGACGACTCCCTGGGGGGGGGGGTTCATGGTGGCATCTGGGAGTCCCCTTTAAGAAGGGGACCCCCAGATGCCCACCCCCCTCCCAGGAGAAATGAGTATAGGGCTACTTTGTACCCCTTACCCATTTCCACAAAGGGTTAAATGAAATAAAAACACAACAACGAGAAAAGTCCTTTAATGTTCTAAATTAACCAGAAATACTTACCTGTACCTTTAAGAAAAAAATCCCACGTCAATTAGGTCCCACGACAGTATCCTCTGTCTTGCGACCTTCTGTTACATCTTGATTGAAGATCTCCGCCGCCCCGACGCCACACACGCCGCCTCCGCCGCACTGCTCTTAGCTATACTTAGTATAGCTAAGAGCAAAAAGCATCTTTAAATTTTAGCTCCAATGGTCCCCATTGGTTCCTTAACAGACCAATGGGGCTTGGCCGCCCCTCCCCCCTGGAGCCCCCCCACACCATGGACCATGCGGGCTGGTATAGCTCAGGGTGCGAAGCCCCAGTCGGCCGGGGCTCCGCATTCTGGCTATCCCAGCCTGCATGGGGGACAAGGGGTTACAGAGGCTCGGGAGGGGGGACCCCACGTCGTTTTTTTTTTAAACTTGGTATCAATTTTTATTTTTTTAATGTTCTGAGTGTGGGAAATAAATTTAAAAAAAAACGACGTGGGGTCCCCCCTCCCGAGCCTCTGTAACCCCTTGTCCCCCATGCAGGCTGGGATAGCCAGAATGCGGAGCCCCGGCCGACTGGGGCTTCGCACCCTGAGCTATACCAGCCCGCATGGTCCATGGTGTGGGGGGGCTCCGGGGGGGAGGGGCGGCCAAGCCTCCCCCTCCCCCCCGGAGCCCCTCGTCCAATCCATGGACAAGGGGCTCTTCCCCGCCTCCCTTGCCCCAGGTGGAGGCGGGGGGCGACGACTCCCTGGGGGGGTTCATGGTGGCATCTGGGAGTCCCCTTTAAGAAGGGGACCCCCAGATGCCCACCCTCCTCCCAGGAGAAATGAGTATAGGGCTACTTTGTACCTCTTACCCATTTCCACAAAGGGTTAAATGAAATAAAAACACAACCACGAGAAAAGTCCTTTAATGTTCTAAATTAACCACAAATACTTACCTGTACCTTTAAGAAAAAAATCCCACGCCAATCAGGTCCCACGACAGTATCCTCCATCTTGCGATCTTCTGATACATCTTGATTGAAGATCTCCGACGCCCCGACGCCACACACGCTGCCTCCGCCGCACTGCTCTCAGCTATACTAAGTATAGCTGAGAGTTGCGTCTATATAGACGCATTAGCGCTAGCTGCCGCTGCCCTCCCTGCCTCCCCCCACCTGTCACCCTCACCCATGCTGGCACCCAATGCACCCATGGGTGCCAGCATGGGTGAGGGTGACAGGTGGGGAGAGGCAGGGAGGGCAGCGGCAGCTAGCGCTAATGCGTCTATATAGATGCATAGACGCAACTCTCAGCTATACTAAGTATAGCTGAGAACAAAAAGCATCTTTAAATTTTGGCTCCAAGGCTCCCCATTGGTTCCTTATCGACCAATGGGGATCCTCCTGATCCCCATTGGTCTGTTAAGGAACCAATGGGGACCATTGGAGCTAAAATTTAAAGATGCTTTTTGCTCTTAGCTATACTAAGTATAGCTAAGAGCAGTGCGGCGGAGGCGGCGTGTGTGGCGTCGGAGCGGCGGAGATCTTCAATCAAGATGTAACAGAAGGTCGCAAGACAGAGGATACTGTCGTGGGACCTAATTGACGTGGGATTTTTTTCTTAAAGGTACAGGTAAGTATTTCTGGTCAATTTAGAACATTAAAGGACTTTTCTCGTTGTTGTGTTTTTATTTCATTTAACCCTTTGTGGAAATGGGTAAGGGGTACAAAGTAGCCCTATACTCATTTCTCCTGGGAGGGGGGTGGGCATCTGGGGGTCCCCTTCTTAAAGGGGACTCCCAGATGCCACCATGAACCCCCCCAGGGAGTCGTCGCCCCCACCTCCTCCTGGGGCACCGGAGGTGGGGAAGAGCCCCTTGTCCATGGATCGGACAAGGGCTCCGGGGGGGGGAGGGGAAGGCTTGGCCGCCCCTCCCCCGAAGCCCCCCCATACCATGGACCATGCGGGCTGGTATAGCTCAGGGTGCGAAGCCCCAGTCGGCCGGGGCTCCGCATTCTGGCTATCCCAGCCTGCATGGGAGACAAGGGGTTACAGAGGCTCGGGAGGGGGGACCCCACGTCATTTTTTTCAAAACATTTCCCACACTCTGAACATAACCCACAAATTTTAATTTAAAAAAAATAAATAAATAAAATTTTTCAATTTTTTTTTTAAATATTGTTTCCCAGTATCTTTTTAACATATCCTGCAAATTTGGTGTTGCTAGGATTTAAGGGGACATTGCTATTAACTGCTAAAGTCGGCGGAAAAAGTTTCCATGGAAATGTCAGTACGCGATTTAAATAGATATATTTCCTCTTTGAAGATTTAAACTCGATTTTCTCAAAAACTATAAGGTCTTTTTGAACAATTTTTTTTTCTTCGTGTTCCCACTATTCTTCTTAACATTCCCTACACATTTGGTGTTTCTGACATTTAAAGGGGCTTTGCTATTAACCGCTAAAGTCGGCGGGCGTTTAATTTTCCCACGGTCAGAAGAAGAATATTCAAAATCGATTTTCTCAAAAACTATAAGGTCTTTCTGAAAAAAAAATTTTCCTCTTGTTCACAATTTTCTTCTTAACATTCCCTGCAAATTTAGTGTTTGTAGCTTTTAAGGGGGCTTTGCTATTAAACATTAAAGCCGGCGGGCAGATATTTTCCAAACGGCAGCAAAGCAAGGGTTAAAACGATAAATATCGTTCAGGCACGAAAAAAAAAAGTTTTAAAACGATACATTTCGTTCAAAAGGTCTGCACTATTTTAACCTTTAAAACGATAAATATCGTTTTAAACATATATCGGGCAGAAGGGGGCGCCATTTTTTTGCCGGCGCCATTTTTAACCACTTGAGGACCACAGTCTTTCTACCCCTTAAGGACCGGCCACTTTTTTTCCATTCAGACCACTGCAGCTTTCACGGTTTATTGCTCGCTCATACAACCTGCCACCTAAATGAATTTTGGCTCCTTTTCTTCTCACTAATAAAGCTTTCTTTTGGTGCTATTTGATTGCTCCTGCGATTTTTACTTTTTATTATATTCATCAAAAAAGACATGAATTTTGGCAAAAAAATGATTTTTTTAACTTTTTGTGCTGACATTTTTCAAATAAAGTAAAATTTCTGTATACATGCAGCGCGAAAAATGTGGACAAACATGTTTTGGATAAAAAAAAACCCATTCAGTGTATATTTATTGGTTTGGGTAAAAGTTATAGCGTTTACAAACTATGGTGCAAAAAGTGAATTTTCCCATTTTCAAGCATCTATGACTTTTCTGACCCCCTGTCATGTTTCATGAGGGGCTAGAATTCCAGGATAGTATAAATACCCCCCAAATGACCCCATTTTGGAAAGAAGACATCCCAAAGTATTCACTGAGAGGCATAGTGAGTTCATAGAAGATATTATTTTTTGTCACAAGTAAGCGGAAAATGACACTTTGTGACAAAAAAAAAAAAAAAAAAAGTTTCCATTTCTTCTAACTTGCAACAAAAAAAAAAATGAAATCTACCACGGACTCACCATACCCCTCTCTGAATACCTTGAAGGGTCTACTTTCCAAAATGGGGTCATTTGTGGGGTGTGTTTACTGTCCTGACATTTTGGGGGGTGCTAAATTGTAAGCACCCCTGTAAAGCTTAAAGGTGCTCATTGGACTTTGGGCCCCTTAGCGCAGTTAGGCTGCAAAAAAGTGCCACACATGTGGTATTGCCGTACTCAGGAGAAGTAGTATAATGTGTTTTGGGGTGTATTTTTACACATACCCATGCTGGGTGGGAGAAATATCTCTGTAAATGACAATTTGTTAATTTTTTTTACACACAATTGTCCATTTACAGAGATCTTTCTCCCACCCAGCATGGGTATGTGTAAAAATACACCCCAAAACACATTATACTACTTCTCCCGAGTACGGCAATACCACATGTGTGGCACTTTTTTGCACCCTAACTGCGCTAAAGGGCCCAAAGTCCAATGAGTATCTTTAGGATTTCACAGGTCATTTTGCGGAATTTGATTTCCAGACTACTCCTCACGGTTTAGGGCCCCTAAAATGCCAGGGCAGTATAGGAACCCCACAAATGACCCCATTTTAAAAAGAAGACACCCCAAGGTATTCCGTTAGGAGTATGGTGAGTTCATAGAAGATTTTATTTTTTGTCACAAGTTAGTGGAAAATGACACTTTGTGAAAAAAACAATAAAAATCAATTTTCCGCTAACTTTTGACAAAAAATAAAATCTTCTATGAACTTACCATACTCCTAACGGAATACCTTGGGGTGTCTTCTTTCTAAAATGGGGTCATTTGTGGGGTTCCTATACTGCCCTGGCATTTTAGGGGCCCTAAACCGTGAGGAGTAGTCTGGAAATCAAATTCCGCAAAATGACCTGTGAAATCCTAAAGATACTCATTGGACTTTGGGCCCTTTAGCGCAGTTAGGGTGCAAAAAAGTGCCACACATGTGGTATCGCCGTACTCGGGAGAAGTAGTACAATGTGTTTTGGGGTGTATTTTTACACATACCCATGCTGGGTGGGAGAAATAACTCTGTAAATGGACAATTGTGTGTAAAAAAATCAAAAGATTGTCATTTACAGAGATATTTCTCCCACCCAGCATGGGTATGTGTAAAAATACACCCCAAAACACATTATACTACTTCTCCCGAGTACGGCAATACCACATGTGTGGCACTTTTTTGCACCCTAACTGCGCTAAAGGGCCCAAAGTCCAATGAGTATCTTTAGGATTTCACAGGTCATTTTGCGGAATTTGATTTCCAGACTACTCCTCACGGTTTAGGGCCCCTAAAATGCCAGGGCAGTATAGGAACCCCACAAATGACCCCATTTTAGAAAGAAGACACCCCAAGGTATTCCGTTAGGAGTATGGTGAGTTCATAGAAGATTTTATTTTTTGTCACAAGTTAGTGGAAAATGACACTTTGTGAAAAAAACAATAAAAATCAATTTTCCGCTAACTTTTGACAAAAAATAAAATCTTCTATGAACTTACCATACTCCTAACAGAATACCTTGGGGTGTCTTCTTTCTAAAATGGGGTCATTTGTGGGGTTCCTATACTGCCCTGGCATTTTAGGGGCCCTAAACCGTGAGGAGTAGTCTGGAAATCAAATTCCGCAAAATGACCTGTGAAATCCTAAAGATACTCATTGGACTTTGGGCCCTTTAGCGCAGTTAGGGTGCAAAAAAGTGCCACACATGTGGTATCGCCATACTCGGGAGAAGTAGTACAATGTGTTTTGGGGTGTATTTTTACACATACCCATGCTGGGTGGGAGAAATAACTCTGTAAATGGACAATTGTGTGTAAAAAAATCAAAAAAGATTGTCATTTACAGAGGTATTTCTCCCACCCAGCATGGGTATGTGTAAAAATACACCCCAAAACACATTGTACTACTTCTCCCGAGTACGGCGATACCACATGTGTGGCAATTTTTTGCACCCTAACTGCGCTAAGGGGCCCAGAGTCCAATGAGTACCTTTAGGCTTTACAGGGGTGCTCAAAATTTAGCACCCCGCCCACTTGCCAGGACAGTTAACAAACCCCACAAATGACCCCATTTTGGAAAGAATACACGCTAAGGTATTCCATGAGGGCCATGGTGAGTTCATAGAAAATTTTATTTTTTGTCACAAGTTAGCGGAAAATGACATTTTGTGAAAAAAAAAAAAAAAAACACAATTTCTGCTAACTTGTGACAAAAAATAAAACATTCTATGAACTCACCATGCACCTCACGGAATACTTTGGGGTGTCCTCTTTCCAAAATGGCATCATTCGTGGGGTCTGTCCTGGCATTTTAGGGTCTCTGCAATCATTACATGTATGGCCAGTATTAGGAGTTTCTGCTATACTCCTTATATTGGGCATAAGGGTAATGCACTGTGGGCTGAAAGGAAAAATGAACGTCAAACAATCAATCAATGTGGATGAAAAAATATCTGCCAAAAAATTTTGAAAAAAAAAAAAAAAGAGGAGGAAGGCGTCTGCCAGGACATAGGAGCTGCCGCCCCAAAAATCCAAACCCACCAGCTCGTATGCCCTGGCAAACCTGATTTATCCATTCACACCGATCGATGTGGATGAACAAATCATTGCCAGAGTTCTTTTTTGATACAAAGTGTTTGCCAAAGCATATGAATCCCCAACACCACTCCTCGGCCCATATGCCTCGGCAAACTTATCTTTTTGACTGCGGAGGAGAAATCTCGTCCTGCAGCGCTGCATGCACCGACTTGTGTGTAAGCTGACAGACGCGCAATGTTCTGTCAGGATGCACCATCAGTGCTGCAGCTGATTGGTCGGTCTGGATAGAAAAAAAGAGAGAAGAAAAAAAGACAAAACAATACAAAAAGGAGGGGAAGGCGTCTGCCAGGACATAGGAGCTGCCGCCCCAAAAATCCAAACCCACCAGCTCGTATGCCCTGGCAAACCTGATTTATCCATTCACACCGATCGATGTGGATGAACAAATCATTGCCAGAGTTCTTTTTTGATACAAAGTGTTTGCCAAAGCATATGAATCCCCAACACCACTCCTCGGCCCATATGCCTCGGCAAACGTATCTTTTTGACTGCGGAGGAGAAATCTCGTCTTGCAGCGCTGCATGCACCGACTTGTGTGTAAGCTGACAGACGCGCAACGTTCTGTCAGGATGCACCATCAGTACTGCAGCTGGTTAGTCATTCGCTCGGTCCACCTGGAAGGTTATTGGATGGAAAAAGAGAAAAAAAACCCCAAAAAACAAGCAAGCAGCAAAGCAATTACTTCATTAACATTAATAACCTTTGAACTTTTTTAATAAAAAACTTAACATTGCAAACCAAACATTAACTTCTTTGCTTACCTGTTTTTTGTTTTTTTTTAACTTACCTCCCGAGGACAAACCTCTCCTCCCCCATGGAACAATGTGCGAAGTGCAAATTGCACAGAGTTGTGGCGAAATACATTACGCAATTTGTCCCAAGTGAAAGGAGAGGTTTCTGGCAGCCCTGTGTATTAGGGTCTCTGGAAACCCGATGTTTGGTTTCACACTGCATATTGACATATCCGGTGGGTCGAGCCCGCCGCACCGTATCGTCCAAAACAGACCTTCAGGCAATACCACAAGAGTAGCATTCGGCCTAGTAATGAACTGCGTCGCCATAGACTAACATGACTTCCGCGCCGATCGATATTGCCACAGAAGCCACTCAGTAACGTAGGCATGCACTAGCGTTAAGTCAAGCACTTCTGGCGTAGGGGGGGACCGCAAAGTGTGACTTTTGCTAGGCATTTTGCCCTAACGCATCGCAGCAGTGTGAAATAGCACGGAGAGACCCTTGTGTGCCTACCGCTGTGTGTGGAGTTCCCTACTCTCTAATAGTGTACCTGCTCGTGGTACCTCTCAAAACACTCCCCTAGGCATAGGCCAGGCTGGTCAGGACAGGTGGGACAATAAACAGTGGTGTCACGCCTTATTCCAGCCCTGCTGCAGACACGACAGCGTTTTCTTCGGATTCGTTGACCTGGGGTAGTCGGAATTGGATAGGCGTAATGCCTTCCATGCAGCCGGCTAGTTGCATCTTGGGGTTGGGCCACGGCACCTCCTGGATACAGGAGTTCCATCACGATCTGTTTATTAAATTGAATAAACGAGCCAGTTCTCCCAGCCTTACTGTAGAGAACAAAGCTGTTGTAAATTGCCAATTGAATGAGGTAAAAAGACACTTTTTTATACCAGCGTCTTGTTTTTCGGGCAACTAAATAGGGCGCTAACCTCTGGTCATTGAAGTCCACCCCTCCCATGTTAGTATTATACTCGTGGACGACAAGGGGTTTTTCAATGACCTTAGTTCGCCGTTGAATTTCAACTGTCGTGTCTGCGTGAATGGTGGACAGGAAGTAAACCTCCCTCTTGTCCTTCCATTTCACCGCGAGCAGGTCGTCAGCACACAAGGCGGCCCTCTGCCCCCGTTGAAGTCTGGTGGTAATGAGCCGTTGGGGGAAGCCCCGGCGACTAGGCCGCACGGTGCCACAGCATCGGATTTTTTCTATTTTTAAGTGCTGAAAGAGGGCCACACTTGTGTAATAATTGTCCACAAAAAGATGGTACCCCTTCTGGAACAAGGGTGACACCAAGTCCCACACAACCTTTCCACTGCTCCCCAGGTAGTCAGGGCATCCGACCGGCTCCAATTTTAAGTCTTTTCCCTCATAGACCCTAAAATAAGATGTATAGCCTGTGGCCCTTTCACAGAGCTTATACAGTTTCACCCCATACCGGGCGCGCTTGTTTGGGATGTACTGTTTGATGCGAAGGCGCCCGGTAAAGCGTATGAGGGACTCGTCTACGCAGATGTCCTGGTCAGGGGTATAAGCATCTGCAAATCTGGATGACAGGTGGTCTATGAGGGGTCGAATTTTGTGGAGCCGGTCAAAAGCAGGGTGGTCACTTCGATGACCGGTTTCGTTGTCATTGAAGTGCAGGAAGAGCAGGATGTTCTCAAATCGTGTCCTGGACATGGCAGCAGAGTACAGGGGAACATGATGTGCTGGGTCCGTAGACCAATAAGACCGCAACACATTCTGCTTTACTAGTCCCGTGTGAAGGAGAAGGCCCAAAAAAATTTTCATTTCGGAAACTTGGACTGGTTTCCACCGAAAAGGCTGGGCAAGGTACTTTTCCGGATTGGCGGTTATATATTGTGTGGCCTTACGGTTGGTCTCTGCCACAATTAAGTCCAAGAGATCCTGGGTGAAGAACAGATAGAAAAAGTCTAGGGCCGATCCTAGATTATCTGTCTCCACCTGGACTCCAGACTGGGCGGTGAAAGGGGGAAGTACGGGTGCGGCGGAATCAGGGGATTGCCAATTTGGGTTTGCCAGCACCTCTGGTAAATTAGGGGTAGTACGGGCCCGTCTTCTTGGTGGCTGCGACTGGGATCTTACTGCACGTGCCACCGAACCAGTTTCAACTTCCATGCTGGTGCTCGCCACTTCACCAGGGTCTACGGAAGTACTGGTGCTAGGTCCAGGAGATGTTGTGCTGCTGGTGCCTGCCCCACCATGAAATCTCAGACCAGCACGAACACCACTCTGCTGCCCTTGAGGCTGATCCTGCGCCACCTGCGGTCCAACAACATGGGGTGTGGTACGCCTGGCTTTAGCCGGGACCTCAACCTCGTCATCACTATCGGTCAGTGAGCCACTGCTCAATTCAGGTTCAAACTCTGACCCGGAAGATTCGTCGAATGAGGCGTCCCAATCGTCCTCATCCGACTGGGCCATGTACCTGAGAACCTCATCATCGGAATACCCCTTTCTTGCCATGGTGGGCTGCTAAATTTAGGGGGTATTCCTCTGAGACTACGCAGAAAAAAGAGCACCTACCTAGCAAAAGGGAGTATTTGAGAGGTAGAAAGCTGTGCTCACTGAGTTTTGATAAAAAAAATAAATCAAAACTGAGGTTTACAGTGCCACAGCTATTGTACAGTGTTTTTTGCAGTGATCAGAAAAAAAATTCTGTCACTGCGGTGGGGCGGGCTGAACGCAAGTGCAGGCGAACGATCAGGCCTGATCGGGCAAACACTGCGTTTTTTTGTGTGGATCCTAGTGACCCTAATAGATCTGACTGCGATCAGTAATGATCACTTACAGATACTATATAGTACCAATGTTGATTAGCGACAGTGATGACGCTAATTAGTGACTGTGGTGCAGTGGGCTGAGCACTAACTGACACTTACAAAGGGGCCTAGCTAACTGGCCTAACTGCTAACACTAGTGATACTAAAAAAGTGACAGTTTTCACTGTTTTTAGATCACTTGGATAGTGACAGGGGGGTGGTGGCGAGTGGGGAATCGGAGGCAATCAGAAACAATCACAGGACAATCAAAGGCAATCACAGGGCAATCGCAGGCCAATCACAGGGCACTCAATTCCCGGGACAATCAAAGTCAATCACAGGGCAATCAAACCAATCACGACACAATCAAAGCCGATCACAGGCCAATCAAAGCAAATCACAGGCCAATCACAGGCCAATCACAGGGCAATCAAACCAATCACGACACAATCAAAGCCGATCACAGGCCAATCACAGGGCAATCACAGGGCAATCAAAGCCGATCACGGGACAATCAAAGCCGATCACGGGACAATCAAAGCCGATCACGGGACAATCAAAGACGATCACAGGCCAATCAAAGGGCAATCACAGGGCAATCACGGGACAATCAAAAAAAATCACGGGACAATCAAATACAATTACAGCACAATAAAATTGAATGTCAGCACAATGAAATTGAATGTCAGCACAATCAAATACAATTGCAGCACAATCAAATACAATGCACTGGGAAGGTGATTGGGGGGGGGGGGGCTGAGGGCGATCTAAGGGTGTGGGGGGTTGATTAGGTGCCCGCACGGGGCAGACTGGGTCCTGATCTGGTGGGTGGCAGACACAGGGGGTGACGATAGGAGATCAGTGAGGGATTACAGGGGAGAATAGATGTAAACAATGCACTGGGGAGATTATCAGGAGGGGGGGTCTGAGGGCAATCTGAGGGTCTGGGTGGGTGATCAGGTGCCCCCAAGGGACAGTTTAGGGTCTGCGCTGATGGGTGGTGGTGACAAGGGGTGATAGACAGGTGATAGATGGGTGATAGACAGGTGATCAGTGGGTAAGACAGCTATATAGCTGTACACAGCATACAGGGGGGTGGTCTGGGAGGGGGGTCTGGGGGGGATCTGAGGGTAGGGGGGGTGATCAGGGGACCCTAGGAGGCAGTTAGGGACCTAACCTAGGGGATAGCGTCCCTAGATAGTGACAGGGAGTGATTGATGGGTTTTTAGGTGGGTGGTGGGGTGCAGATGCTGGTGTGCTGGGGTGGTCAGGGGGGTTCTGAGGGCTGGGGTGGGCGATCGGGGGGTCTGTGTGGGGCAAAGTGTGTTTTTTTTTACTTATCTGTGGGCTGCCTGTCCTCCCTGATGGTCGCACGACGAGTGACCATCAGCGGAGGAGGCAGCCAGTATAATACACTTTGTTACAATAACAAAGTGTATTATACTCCTCTGATTGGCCGGATCGCCGCATTTGAAACCCGCCGGTGCTGCTAATTGGCCGGCGGGTTTCCGTGCAGAGTGGGCGGAGCCTATTGCCGGCGGCGATCGCGTCATTGATGACGCGATCGCCGCACAGCCACCGCTGATGCCGCCCCCGCCGATGGGCGTATTGCGGTCGTTTGGGCCCGGTCTTTGCCGCCGCCCATCGGCTGGGGGCGGTCCTCAAGTGGTTAACTAGACCCCAACGCAGAATTATTTCTATCTCATTAACCATCTCTATTAGTGACACAGCTATACAGCAGGCTTTATTCTTACAGCATATATGTTATTTAGTGTGTATATATATATATATATATATATATATATATATATATACAGGATCTTCTCAAAAAATTAGCATATTGTGATAAAGTTCATTATTTTCTGTAATGTACTGATAAACATTAGACTTTCATATATTTTAGATTCAAATACACACAACTGAAGTAGTTCAAGCCTTTTATTGTTTTAATATTGCTGATTTTGGCATACAGCTCATGAAAACCCAAAATTCCTATCTCAAAAAATTAGCATATTTCATCCGACCAATAAAAGAAAAGTGTTTTTAAAACAAAAAAAGTCAACCTTCAAATAATTATGTTCAGTTATGCACTCAATACTTGGTTGGGAATCCTTTTGCAGAAATGACTGCTTCAATGCGGTGTGGCATGGAGGCAATCATCCTGTGGCACTGCTGAGGTGTTATGGAGGCCCAGGATGCTTCGATAGCGGCCTTAAGCTTATCCAGAGTGTTGGGTCTTGCGTCTCTCAACTTTCTCTTCACAATATCCCACAGATTCTCTATGGGGTTCAGGTCAGGAGAGTTGGCAGGCCAATTGAGCACAGTAGTACCATGGTCAGTAAACCATTTACCAGTGGTTTTGGCACTGTGCGAAGGTGCCAGGTTGTGCTGAAAAATGAAATTTTCATCTCCATAAAGCTTTTCAGCAGATGAAAGCATGAAGTGCTCTAAAATCTCCTGATAGCTAGCTGCATTTACCATGCCCTTGATAAAACACAGTGGACCAACACCAGCAGCTGACATGGCACCCCAGACCATCACTGACTGTGGGTACTTGACACTGGACTTCAGGCATTTTGGCATTTCCCTCTCCCCAGTCTTCCTCCAGACTCTGGCACCTTGATTTCCGAATGACATGTAAAAGTTGCTTTCATCCGAAAAAAGTACTTAGGACCACTGAGCAACATTTCAGTGCTGCTTCTCTGTAGCCCAGGTCAGGCGCTTCTGCCGCTGTTTCTGGTTCAAAAGTGGGTTCATGCTTCCATCTGCTGAAAAGCTTTATGGAGATGAATATTTCATTTTTCAGCATGACCTGGCACCGGCTCACAGTGCCAAAATCACTGGTAAATGGTTTACTGACCATGGTATTACTGTGCTCAATTGGCCTGCCAACTCTCCTGACCTGCACCCCATAGAGAATCTGTGGGATATTGTGAAGAGAATGTTGAGAGACGCAAGACCCAACACTCTGGATGAGCTTAAGGCCGCTATCGAAGCATCCTGGGCCTCCATAACACCTCAGCAGTGCCACAGTATGATTGCCTCCATGCCACGCCGCATTGAAGCAGTCATTTCTGCAAAAGGATTCCCAACCAAGTACTGAGTGCATAACTGAACATAATTATTTGAAGGTTGACTTTTTTTGTTTTAAAAACACTTTTCTTTTATTGGTCGGAAGAAATATGCTAATTTTTTGAGATAGGAATTTTGGGTTTTCATGAGCTGTATGCCAAAATCATCAATATTAAAACAATAAAAGGCTTGAACTACTTCAGTTGTGTGTATTTGAATCTGAAATATATGAAAGTCTAATGTTTATCAGTACATTACAGAAAATAATGAACTTTATCACAATATGCTAATTTTTTGAGAAGATCCTGTATATATATATATATATATATATATATATATATATATATACACAGATCCCTATGTACACATCGTTCACAATCAGATATGTCCAAATACAAATATGCAATCATATGAACAAAGATCTAGCTATACAGACGACAGACATCCATGTATTGACATAAACACAGTTCTTTACCCCAATACAAGATTTTTCAAGAAGAAAAAAAATCCAACAATACAATCCTATTTTGAAATCTCCTACAATCATCTCCATTCATCCCTACCTTTCACTACAAATCATCACTCACACACGCACACACACACACTCACACTCACACTAAAATTCACTTACGCACATCAAATATTTTTGTGAAATCTAAACGCTTGTACCTAGAGAAATACAAAAATGTACATTACCCCAATAAAAGGATTTTCTGATTACAACTTGCTTGCTTCCACTCTGCCACTAATTTTCCAAAAAGCGCACAACGGTATTGGGTCACAGGGCGTTTTCAATTGTCCTCTGCTCAATGTGCTGGCCTTCTCTTTAATAGCAGGATCTGAATAGAGAAGAAAAAAGAAACAATCCAGACCCCCCACCCCAACACATGCAAAACATAACCACTAACAAATATGCACTCATACGAACAAAGATCTAGATATGAACACGACAGGCATCTGTGTGTTGACGTAAACACCGTACTTTACCCTAATACAAGAATATTCAGGAAGAAAAAATTCTAACAGTACAATCCTATTTTTATATCTGCAACAATCATCTCCATTCATTCCTACCTTTCACTACAAATCATCACTCACACACACACACTCACACGAAAACTCACTTACGCACATCAGATGTTTTTGTGAAAACGAAACGCTTGTACATAGAGAAATACAAAAACGCACATTACCCCAATAGAAGAATTTTCTGATTACAACTTGGTTGCGTCCTCACTGCCTCTAATTTTCCAAAAGGCACACAACGGTATTGGGTTACAGGGTGTTTTCAATTTTCTTCTGCTCAATCTGCTGGCCTTTTTTTTTTCGATGGCAGGATCTGAAAGGAGAAGGGAGAAAAAAACAACAATCCAGACCCCCCACCCCTAACACATGCAAAACATAACCACTAACAAATATGCAATCATATGAACAAAGATCTAGCTATACACACGACAGACATCCATGTATTGACATAAACACAGTACTTTACCCCAATACAAGATTTTTCAAGAAGAAAAAAAATCTAACAATACAATCCTATTTTGAAATCTCCTACAATCATCTCCATTCATCCCTACCTTTCACTACAAATCATCACTCACACACACTTACACACACACACACACACACACACACACACACACACACACACACACACACACACACACACACACACACACACACACACACACACACACTCACACTAAAATTCACTTACGCACATCAAATATTTTTGTGAAATCTAAACGCTTGTACCTAGAGAAATACAAAAATGTACATTACCCCAATAAAAGGATTTTCTGATTACAACTTGCTTGCTTCCACTCTGCCACTAATTTTCCAAAAGGCGCACAATGGTATTGGGTCACAGGGCGTTTTCAATTGTCCTCTGCTCAATGTGCTGGCCTTCTCTTTAATAGCAGGATCTGAAAAGAGAAGAAAAAAGAAACAATCCAGACCCCCCACCCCAACACATGCAAAACATAACCACTAACAAATATGCAATCATACGAACAAAGATCTAGATATGAACACGACAGGCATCTGTGTGTTGACGTAAACACTGTACTTTACCCTAATACAAGAATATTCAAGAAGAAAAAATTCTTACGGTACAATCCTATTTTTATATCTGCAACAGTCATCTCCATTCATTCCTACCTTTCACTACAAATCATCACTCACACACACACACTCACACTAAAAGTCACTTACTCACATCAGATGTTTTTGTGAAAACGAAACGCTTGTACCTAGAGAAATACAAAAACGCATATTACCCCAATAGAAGAATTTTCTGATTACAACTTGGTTGCGTCCTCACTGCCTCTAATTTTCCAAAAGGCACACAACGGTATTGGGTTACAGGGTGTTTTCAATTTTCTTCTGCTCAATCTGCTGGCCTTTTTTTCGATGGCAGGATCTGAAAGGAGAAGGGAGAAAAAAACAACAATCCAGACCCCCCACCCCTAACACATGCAAAACATAACCACTAACAAATATGCAATCATATGAACAAAGATCTAGCTATACACACGACAGACATCCATGTATTGACATAAACACAGTACTTTACCCCACTACAAGATTTTTCAAGAAGAAAAAAAATCTAACAATACAATCCTATTTTGAAATCTCCTACAATCATCTCCATTCATCCCTACCTTTCACTACAAATCATCACACACACACACACACACACACACACACACACACACAAACACTCACACTAAAATTCACTTACGCACATCAAATATTTTTGTGAAATCTAAACGCTTGTACCTAGAGAAATACAAAAATGTACATTACCCCAATAAAAGGATTTTCTGATTACAACTTGCTTGCTTCCACTCTGCCACTAATTTTCCAAAAGGCGCACAACGGTATTGGGTCACAGGGCGTTTTCAATTGTCCTCTGCTCAATGTGCTGGCCTTCTCTTTAATAGCAGGATCTGAAAAGAGAAGAAAAAAGAAATAATCCAGACCCCCCACCCCAACACATGCAAAACATAACCACTAACAAATATGCAATCATACGAACAAAGATCTAGATATGAACACGACAGGCATCTGTGTGTTGACGTAAACACCGTACTTTACCCTAATACAAGAATATTCAAGAAGAAAAAATTCTTACGGTACAATCCTATTTTTATATCTGCAACAGTCATCTCCATTCATTCCTACCTTTCACTACAAATCATCACTCACACACACACACACTCACACTAAAAGTCACTTACTCACATCAGATGTTTTTGTGAAAACG